>NW_009732505.1:0-13899 GCF_000703405.1 Apaloderma vittatum | reverse complement strand
GATCTGAATCTAATTCTTAGGTAGAAAATCTTCAAAAAACACGTACGAAAAGGCCAGAAAAATTTTTGCAATCCAGACCTGAATAAATTGAATTCAGGACTCAAAAATTGTCATAAAAATAAAGCCATCATCTTTCATCCATCTCTATCTTTCATATCACAACAGAGAAGAGAAAGAGTTAACTCAGTTTTCTTTCTTGGCTAGCAGCGACGCATAAGTATTCCATTAAAACAAGCAAAATTACTCATTCTTTTTTAATTAACGAAATAATCACAATATCCCATGGAGATTTCCAAAAAGCTCATTCTAAATACCATCCTTTACCAAGCATAGTTTATATCATGCATAGTCTACAACCTCCAAAATTAGACTTAATACGAGTTCCTGTTATACCCTGACAACTCCGATTCAGCTTTCCCTTAAGAATCTCAGTCATGATAACATTTTTTTCATTTTAAATCGTCATGAGATACACATGCCAAGATTGTTTCATTTTACAGGAAGAGGAGTTGACATAGGGCAACAGTGATGGCCAACTTCAACCCAGAAGATTTTATTTTGATAGGAGAAACTCTTACACTGCACAAGAAAATCGGAACTCTGTCTTATTAATCTGTTTAAAAAAGAGATTTCTAGAGATTTCACCTGGAAGTCAGTGTTGTAGCAGTCTAGGTGACCAGAAGAAGCCTGATTTAACATATTTTGGCAGAAATGTAATGGCCTTTCATACGTATATATTATTTGTGGTGTTTCTAAAAGAATAAGTACACTTACAGAGAAATAATTCTTCATACCTATATAGAAAAATGTACTTAGCAGTACTGCTAAGTAAAATACGCTTTATCCATCTAGAATTTTCTGTGCAGAATTTTTATACCAACCACAGGGATATCTCTATAATATCTCAGATTTAACATACTTTTTAGTCACAAATCAGTTGAGGATAAATAATATATTTTTTACATTTATTATTTCTCAGAAAAAAAATCCAAATGTTTCTGAATTCAAAACACCACAAGACTTTAAAAACATCCACCTGATGCACATTTATCTTTGCTGCACTGAAAGTTGCCATTTGCAATTAACAAAACTCTTAAATTAGCATTTTACTGTATTCTCCCCATGATGTTTGGATGCCTGATGCTCCTCCTTCCCCCACTACCAGGCAAAAATGCATCTTCTGTAAGGCCATCGGCATTATTCCTCTTTCATAGCACCTTGCAGCTCACGGTGAAAGCACAGGACTGACTTGTAGGAAGCAACATGCTGCATGACAGAAAATAGAATCCTTCAACAAATCCACAAAAATGAAATATGAAGATACAAACAATAGCTTCCATACAGCGTTACATTGGTATGTTAATACAGCATTATATTTCCACTGAGTGAGAAACCAAAAATATTTAGGTCAGCTCTACATGTGCAAAACTTCTATTTGGGTCAGTCTTACCCCAGCCATAAATAATGGAACTAATTAAAAACAAACTAACAGGTCAGCAATAGCTACGCATAGTCATTGCTGTTAAAGCAAAGTAAGCCTTTAGCCACGCCCTATTTCCGGCCCCATTGTGAAGCTCTGTGATTTAAGAAATAACTGTTTCCATATATGAATTGAGGTACAGCACAAACATTATGGCTGGGGGAGAATAGCAGAAATGTTGCAGTCTTGCTCTGAGGACTTCTCTGAGCTGCAGTTTCCCCTGGGGGATCCTGCCCTCTGACTCCAGGGGCACTGCTCTTCCACTCCCTTCTCTTCCACTTCCCCTTTTCCACCTGTCTCTTCCCAGCACTGACCCATCCTGGTATACCCAGTTGTTGCAGGAAATGTAACTTTCTGAGTTGGGAGGCAAGGTGGTGTCGCTTGACACAGCTGGGGTCTTCTATGTAAGGACAAAGCAGCTGTCTGGAAGATGTCCTTCTATATGTTTGTTTTAGCAATATTATAGGCATTTTCTCATTGCAAAACACATGGCTGGGCACCTTTCATGCTGCTGGTGTAGCGTTAAAACTACTAGGGACCATTAAGAAGGTAATTTCCAATGCAGCATTTCTCATTTCTCTGAAGTCCACAGTATAAATAAAGTGCTATTATATTTCATGACTGAGAAATGTAATTACATTGTTAGTTAAACAAGAGGTATTAATACGACCATTAAAAGTTAAAAAAATCCTGACTTCTTTTTATTTGTCTGTTACAGATGATCAGGAAATGTGAAAGAAAACTAGTCCCTGTCCTCCCACTGTGCCTGTTCACCTGAATGTTTTCAAGTGGGTGTATTACAGTTTAGTCAATTTCTTGGAGTAACAAGCTACTTAGAAGTTAGCCAGGCTTCAGCTGAACAGATAGATTCTGATAGTAGTGACTAACACCGTTGTTTGTTGTGCTGAAAAAGAGATATGACAAAATCTCCTGTACTTTACTATGTGAGAATTCTTTTACTTTAGCTAAAATTCACTTCACTTGTCACTTTGTATTCTATTTTTGTTCTTCTAGAAAACGGTTTACTTTAAATATCATCACTAAACAGATGATAGAGAAGGAAGTTATTTACCAGGCTAAGGAAACATCAGCATAGTTATTCTGTGACTTTTTGTGAAACAGTGTTCACTGTTTAGACACTGCAGTTAGGAAGGTGTTCTGAAAAATTTTTCTTATACTGTACGTGGCTCAAACGATTGACTAAAAAGGGTCAGTTAAAAGAAAACTGTCAAAGTACATGAACAAGACAATGTGAAAGGAAAAATCTCTATCCTAGGAGAAAGGAGTTACAATTCTATATTCTTTACTAATTCTCTATTTGTGATTTTTAATGGTAATTTTAGATTTCAGTGAGCCTGTATTTTGTTTACAAGAATGCATCTATCTCCCAGTCCTGCATGTAGTTTCCACTGACACCACGGGCTTGCCAAAATGGGGTTTGTCCCATTTCCAAAGACTGGAGGATAACTTTACGAGCAATGTTTGCATTCCAGGGCTAAATAGCACATATCTGGCATTTCACCTTCCTCTCCACTTAACCTCCCCCAGCCAGAACACAACTTTGTGTTCCCCTTGAGGGATGCACAAGGAACATGAAATCATCTAGGGAATGTTGGAATGGCAGTTCAAGAGAAAGAGATGCAGGACTATCCTTCTTAAAAGAGCTAATAAATAGGAATGGTAAGGTGCTCTGCTGCTCTGCACGAGTCTACTCACGCAGAATGCAAACTGGCTGTGACAGAAATTCTGGAGAAAGAGGAGAGGAGGAAAAAGTATTTTTCAATTTTGCACTCAAACTGACGGTTACCAATACTCAGCACTTAAACCCTTTCTTTGCTTAGACTGTTGCTTATTGTTCTGTGGTTATTCTACACAAAAAAAAAAAAAAATCTCTTCTTTCTAATTAGTTGATATTTGTCACATAACAAACCTTCATATGCAACTTTGAATACACCCGAAGTCGGCACCAAATTTTCACTTTGGAAAAATAAACACATCATACTTAAAAATCGCTAAATCACAAAATTTCACCTGGAAGCTGAGAGTTTTTAGAAAATGCTGCTGTCAGTTTTAGGTTTCACAGTCACTTCAACTCTCACTTCTTGTGCTTCTTTTCTGTGAGTGAAATTTAAATTTGCACTTTAAATTCAAAGAAGAACCAAGAAGAACAATTCAAGAACTCAGGGGCTTGGGAATGGGAAACAGAAATGTTTTGGAACACGACGAAGATGATTTATTCTATCATTGTCAAGGTACCTTTTTTTTTTCTCATATGCATCCATGATCCAACATATGGAATGAAAACAACAGTATTTTAAAGTGTGTTGTTTTTTGGTTTTTTTTTTTTAAAAAAAAAGACACAGAACTCAAATGAAGTAAACTCAGTGTGTGGAAATTGCAGCTATAACCTGAAGTGAAATTTTAGCAAAATTGTTTTTTCAGAGTTTGATTTAAATACAGGTATACATTTTATCACAATGTAAAAATGTTGTGAAGTATTCTTTAGTCCTCATCTCAGTTCCAGTGTGTCAACTCACACAGTAATTTTATACTGAAGAGTAGGCCAAAAGTTTATATTTTCTTGTTCAAATTGGTTTTAAAGGGGAAACATTGAATTATTATAGCAAATTCAATTTTCATTTTACCTTGTTAAATTTGGCAAAATAGCAATCTATAATTCTGTATTTTCAATATTTTTTCTTATAAAGATTCTATTTTCAAGGCACATCTATTCAATATGAGTAAGGAGAAATTTTAGTATTTCTACTTTTCTACTTCATAAGCAATCAGATACAGAATTAGCTGTAAATTGCCACCCCATTAAGAAGGCTCATCTGCCTTTAAAATGTGCCCAATAATCTAGTTGATTATTATTTTGATGTGTTATATCTCCTGTTTTCTCATGTCTTCTGCAGCCCTGTAGACAGGACAGTATATACTCTGTATGCAATCACAGTGATCTCTCAACATATATAAAAAACATTTCTGTTTTATTTGCCATTGTTTTGCTTAAATATTTCTCATTATACTTCCAAGATGCACTAACAATTGATCTTCTGAGTATGACATAAACCAGTTTTTATGCAGATTATCGAAGACATCTATTAACATCTTTGCATTCATACTAAGTCTGCACTCACTAATGTTCTAGCTGGGTCTTGTCAGTTTTAAAAGATATACTTATTCGATGCTTAGATACAATATGTTCCAGAAGACACTTTCAAGCTTGCTTTCTAAGGGCAGAAAAAGTGTGCTCAGTGTATTTTTGCTACATTTCTGCTTCAGATCCCTATTTTGAAATAACGATTACTTTTCATCTGCAAAAAAATTTAATTGCACGTTATGCCAGAAATATACAGCACAAAAAAAGCGCATGTGTTTGGAGACCCAACTTTAAACCACCTTTGTCCCAAACCCAATGAGCTAAAGTTGAAGTTAGAAGAAAGATAAATAAATAAACAATCCTCTCCTTATAAAATTTTAATGTAAATTATGACCTTCTAATAGATGTCAACCAAGAAATTCTGGAACTTGAAAGTGTCTGCTAGATTTTTTTCCCACTGACATTGAATAAAAGGCTCACACTAATTTCAGTAAGCTTTAGAGTAAGCAATATCTCCCAGAGCATGTAATATCATAGCAATATCAAAGGGAAAGTGGCATCTGAAAATATGGGTAGGAAGCTAGAATGAATACAACGCTTTCCCCTTTGTTTCGGAAAACAGCTACAGATATTCTCATCTTCTAAATGAGAAGAGAGCATTGGTCTCTTTGGGCCCATTACAAACCCAATATAGATGGAGTGTGTTTACCGTTGCTTTATGCTGAAACACAAAATCCTTTTGATGTTTTTTTTTATTTTTTAAAAGCTTTGTCACTCTTGTAAGTATTGAAATTAACCAAAGATGAAAAAATGAGATAGAACCTTCTGCATATTATTTCTTCAACACTTCTCAGCAATATTTTATTCTTCTAATATGGTAGTCTTGTACCTCAGATTTTTTCCTCTGAGAAATAGTGAAAGCTTTCTTGAATATAGACAGTCTTCTTTACTCATTTATTTTTAAATTTAATGTTTTTAGAAAAAATGCCCTGAGTGTAATTAGAGAAATAGTTGTCAAAATGTCTAGAAGTCATGTACTTTTGAAAAAATCTTCAAATTTTAAATAATTTTTAGAGTCTTTTCTTTCTTCTGCAGTCTGAATGTTGGATGAAATTCTGTATCTGCTGAAGTAATCCTCAGGATGCAGAAGCTAAGCATGCCTCAGCTGATATTTTTACTTCTCAGCTGTCTTCATTACCAACAACTTTTGCAGAGATTTGAAAAACATGATTGAGTCTGGTTTTTCATCACATCAAGTTGTATCTTCACAGAGTTTTATGGTTTATACCCATCATCTGCACAGGACACTGTGGCTCTTGTGTCAGGTTAATAGAATACTGTATATATGCTTATTCAGTTTTTATTACGACTGGCAAATTTTTTCACAAGAATTTTCCACCTTTTTCTTCTTTTGTCATTTCTCCCTTTTATTATTCCCAAGAAAAGATGATCTTTTTCTCAAAAATACTTTTTCTTTCATCTTATTCTATATTTTCAATTAAAATATGTAACATTTTCGGAAAACATACTATGAACCTATTTTCAAACAACTGTCCAAATCCTGTGTATTTTTCTGTTCTGTGTTCTTCCGAATATCTGGTGCATCTTAACGGTTTGAGAAAGTGCAACTTTTTCTTTAATATTTTGCCCATCTTTCTTTGGTTAATTTTTCAGTTCATCCCAGTCCCTTCTTTGAAGTTCCTCTCTGCTGTTATGACACATTAAAATTTTGTAAAAAAGGTTCTGTAAGCTCTGTTTCACATTTGAGTCATCTCCTGGTGAATTTAAAGGAAATGTCCCATGCTGGTAGTGATTGAATGCAGCTCTGCCTTCTTGTACTGGTATAGCTCGTAAAGGGAACAATCACTGAGGGTAGACTTGATGCCTGTGCAAAATAAAGATGAATCCCACTAACAGAAGCAAATATTTCATAAAAGGGTGGAGGTGTAGGTCACCTCTGCACAAGGTCAACATTTAGGAAGCCCTATAAGAGCTGACGAGGAGCCACTCCATTAATAAACTCTATGGTATATGACAGAGGCATCAGACGGTAGATTTCTCAAAGAAAAAATAATCATAATTACAATTTTTCTGATTATCAGTGGGGTTAGTGTAAACACCTAATTCTGGCAGAAGGCCAAATAAATGCATGGAGTTAGACTGGATACAATTGTCAGGAATCTGAGGTTGCTAAAGATGAGACAAGTAGAGCAGCAGCCAAACCTTCACGCTTGTAACAAACAGCAAAGTCATACAGTGTAGCGAGCACAGTGTGGATAAAAATGAGATTTTTCACTCTGTTCAAAAATCCTCAAGGTCAGCAGCAAAATTATTCACAGGTACACATTTAGATGAATGAAAAATCTTTCACATCAGTGTCTTTGAACATTTTTTTTTTGTTAAAGGAATTTTCTAATTAAACAATAATGCTAAGTTTGTTACTTAAAACAGCTTTAATAGGGAAAAGGATTATTAAAGCTTAAAGCCCTTTTGAAGGAATAAAACTTCTGAGGGTTTGGCCAAGAAGTGTGGGTCAGTCTTGAATGAATGAGAAGGCACGTTCAAGCTCAGCTGCAGGCTAAACTGGAAACAAAATGCTCATTAAGCATTATAAAAAGTTTTGGCAGTTTTGACTTCTAGAACATGTCCTTCTCTCAACTCTTCTAACAGGAAAGGACACAATTCCTGTTCTGGGACAGTATCTTCCAGTCAAGCTTTAGTTATGGTGGAAAATAAAGAACAAGGAAAACAGGCATCGAATATATGTCTGCACAGTCTTCAGAGATGCCAAATTAACAACTCTGATTGCTAGAATGTCATATAGCCCTTAAGAGTAGAGCTATAATGGAAAATGTGGTTCCTAGAATTGTAATTAGAAAAAATAGAGTACACAAAGATTTACTATTGACTTGTGAAAATTTGTTAGTTTTTTCATCCAGACTTTTAAAAAATTATTAAAGCAATCTTAGAATAAGAAAATACTTTATTTTCAATAAAAGCAATAATTTTCAAAAGCCCAAAGTTAATCTTTTTAATCAAACCAGAATCACATCTTCATAAGTATTTGTGTGGCATGTGCATGTGTGATGCTTCCAAACCCATAGAAAACTACTTGTTTTCTCATTTGAAAAAAGCCGAAATATCTAACAAAAATAAGTATGTCTATGGAAAAAAATTGATGAGTTATTCCAGTAACTCAGAGACCTCACATATGGGAGGAAAATAAAGTATAATATTAACTTTTAAAAAAAAAAGAAAAAAATATTACCTTCTAATCCTGAACTCTCATCAAACCAACATACCAACATAACAGTTAAATCTGAGTTTAAAAAGCAATGATTTCCAGTATCTAGAAAGATAATGAGAAAGGATGGGAGTGAATGTCAGAAACTCAGGATCATCAGGTGTGTTCCTGGTTCCTCCTGCTTGCCAGTAGCCCAATCTTCACCTAGAGATCAGGTTTGGGGATCTGCCACTCAGTTCAGGACTACAATCACAGCACATAGTATTTCCAAGTGACAGGTATGATGCAGGTGGCCAGGGTGGCAGAGAAAGCAGAAGACCTCCCCATCCCACCGGTCCAGAAACACATAGACTGGAGAAGACTCTGGGGAGACCTTTTAACTGCTTTCCAATACCTGAAGGGAATCTGCAGGAGTGTTGGAAAGGGACTTTTTACAAGAGTGTCCAGCAATAGGACAAGGGGGAATGGATTTAAATTGAAGGAGAATAGGTTTAGATTAGATCTTAGGAGAAAATTCTTCAGTACGAGGGAGGCAAGACCCTAGAACAGACTGCCCAGAGACGTTGTGGATGCCTCCTCTCTGGAGTTGCTCAAGGCCAGGTTGGATGAGGCCTTGAGCAACCTGGTCTAGTAAAGGGCATCCCTGCCCACAGCAGGGTTATTTGATTAGATGATCTCTAAGGTCCCTTCCAACCTAAGCCATTCTATGATTCTGTGATAGCAGTGTGAGATAGTTTCATGACTTCCTAATGTCTAATCAACTAGGTGAGAGCTAATTTGCATATGTCTGTGTATTTTGCAATCCTGTGTTTGACAGCAAGAAAAATACTACCTACAGCTCCTAACATTCAACGATTTTGTTCCTGTTCTGGCAGGGGGCTGAGACTAGATGATCTTTAGAGGTCCCTTCCAACTCCTAACATTCTACAATTCTATTTAGGGCTAGACTGCATCACCTCACAATGGACAGGTGAAAACTTGACCAAAGGAGCTGCTCCCTTCTGCAGATATGAGGACTCCTCAGAGTGAGCAGGTGGTTGGGTAAGAGCCCAGAGTGATCAGTCTCAGGATTAACCCCTTTTAGCCTAAGCAAAAGCCCTTACAGACCTTGGCAAACTTTGGTTTGGGAAAGAAAGACCCTACGGTCAGGCATGTGGGAAGGAGGAAATGTGAGACATGCCAGACGAAATAGATCTCTTGAGCAGTAAGGGCTAGATCATTGGCTGATACCAGAGTCTATGTATTCTCATTTTTTGAGGCTGTGATACTCTTCCATACCACTTTTTCAGTCTAAGGAAGTACACCTTCTCCAGAGGATGATTGAGAAATTTACATTTAACAGCAATTTGGGAGCTTAAATGTTCAGTCTATCACTGCCTGTTTCCCAGCATCTGCTAACTCAAAGGCCATCTTTGCAGAAGGATAATGACAAATATGGCTGAATCCAAGAAGTCAGCTACTGGAGGGAGTCCAGTGGAGGGAACAAAGATGATTGAGGGACTGGAGCATCTTTCTTACGAGGAAGGTTTTAGAGAGCTGAGGTTATTTAGCCTCGAGAAGAGAAGGCTGAGAGGGGACCTGATCGATGTCTATAAATATCTAAAGTGTGTCAATGTCCATAAATATCTAAAGGGTGGGTGCAGGCAGGATGGAGCCAGACTCTTTTCAGTGGTGCCCAGTGACAGGACAAGAAGCAATGGCCACAAGCTGGAATAGTGTGGCCAGCAGAAGTAAGGATGTAATTCTGCCTCTGTACTTAGCACTGGTGAGGCCTCACCTCAAGTGCATCTGCAGGTCTGGGTCTCTCACTACAAGAAAGACCTTGAGGTGCTGGAGCGGGTCCAGAGGAGAGCAACGAGGCTAGGGAAGGGACTAGAGGGAAAGTCATGTGAGGAGAGGCTGAGGGAGCTGGGGGTGTTTAGCCTGGAGGAGACCTTCTCACTTTCTACGATTACCTGAAGGGAGGTTACAGTCAGGTGGGGGTCGGGCTCTTCTCCCGGGCAACCAGTGACAGGACGAGAGGGCACGGCCTGAAACTGCATCAGGGGAGGTTTAAGTTGGATTTCAGGAAACACTTTCTCATGGAGAGGGGGCTCAGGCACTGTGATGCACTGCCCAGGGAAGTGGTGGAGTCACCGTCCCTGGAGGTGTTTAAGGAAAGGCTGGATGTGGCACTTAGTGCCATGGTCTGGCCAATGTGGTGGTCTTGGGTCATAGGCTGGACTTGATGATCTCAGACGTCTTTTCCAGCCTCAGCAATTCTGTGATTCTGTGATTCTGTGGAAAGCAGGAAGTTTCTTCTAAATATGAGAAAGAACTTCTTTGCCTTGTGAGTGGCAAAGCACTGGAACAGGCTGTGCAGGGAGGTTGTGGAGTCTCTATCTTCGGGGACTTTCAAAAACCACCAAGATACAATCCTGTGCAATGTACTCTAGGCAATTTTGCTTTAGCAGGGGAGTTGAACTACATGATCTCTAGAGGTCCCTTCCAACTCTGACTATTCTGTGGTTCTGTGAGCTAGGACTTCAGAAATAAAACAGCCATGAGCAAATGGAGCAGCTCTCTCCCAATAAAATCCACTATATTATTGGTGGTACCACTAGATGGTATCCATTCTCTAACTTTCCCTATTTCTTTTTCTTTTTTGTCAATTGCTTTTTTGACCTAGACCGACACGGAAGTGCTTATACGCTGAGTAAAATTAAAACTTACGGAGTCTAAACAAGTAAATAACACATATATTTTTAATATTTTTTTTTTTACTTCTGTTAGACTTCATGTTCATGACAAACAATACAAAAGCAGTCACATGAAAACATTGTACTGCATCTGTTTGGCTGATATATTTTTAATAGCTTATTCAGAAACAGTGCTTATTCAGAAACAGTTAGGTCTGCTAAGCAGCATGTTTCAGCCTCTGAGCACTTTGCCACGGGCATGTGGTAAGCCTAATACCAGAGGAGGACAAAGGACTGTACTGTGCAGGGCAAGAGATGTGTGGAATTCAACAAGCAAGGAGCCTAAACCCATCTTCCAACCCCAAGATTGCCCAGTTAAGTTCAACGTAGGCCATGGCAGGAAAAAATTTTGCTCCATTAGCGGGAGTGTCAACTAACGGAGTGATTGAGGAGTTACCATTCAGCTGGTTTAGATTACAGTGAGCAGCTTGTGCTTTTTGGCTAATCTAGTAACAGGTGGACTATGTTTATTTTTCATTCTCTAAGGGGAGATCCTGCTTGGAATTAACTGTAAATTACACTAATGCTTTCAGCTTCTTAGGCTTTAACGATTTTATTTGGAAAGCAGCTCTTTAAAGACCTTCACCAGCAGCATAAGAAAAGACTCTGTCATTCTCAGTTATTACTAGAGTCTGTTTCCAATCCCAGCTTGTTTCTTCAGAACTGTAACACACAAGAATACTTGCCCGCAAAATGATAGAGTGCACATTTTCTGCAAAATGCTAACCCAAGTTTTGGTAGGTCTTTTATCTTCTTGTAGATAAATTTTTGATCTAGATGTGCTTTGCTTTTCCTTGTTACTTGAACCCCACAGTCGGATAATAATTTGCTTTAGAAATATGCATTCTTCATAAAAGAAGAAATGCCTGAAGTTAATCTGTCATCTATTCTGGCAATAAATCAAGGGACTGTTTCATCTCCATTGCTTGCTCCACCCTGTGACTCTTACCTGAGATTTAGCAAGAAACAAGGAAGAGGAATTTTGGTGGAAAGAGTTGTTGTGGCACTGCCACAGGCACAGGGAAATCATAGCAAAGTACAGCTCTTGGTTCTCAGAATCTCAGTCTCTCCCCTTCTGGACAGGATTGAAAGAAACCACATCCTTGGGCTCGCAATGTAGTTCTCCGAAGCTTGCCAGGGATGCATCTGGGTAAGTAAAATACTACAGCTGGCCATGGAAGTCCATGGCAGTAACTCTGACTTTGACAGGTTAAGGAAAGCTTCTCAGAGAATAAATTCTTCATCTAATTTAGAGGGAAAGTGTAATGATTTAGGGATGACAAGGGCACCCACAGGGTGCTTTAGACTTCTTCATGTGTAGAATCATGATGTAGAGCACCAAATTACCCTAGTGGCTTTTTATATTTGTGTGGGCATATAATAATGTGCCTACTGAGGACACAACTGTAGCAATTCTTACCCAAAACCCCACTGTGCTGGGTAGTACATGCACTAAACAAGCCTCATGGTTTTGAAGAGTTTACAGTCAATCAGGGTCAGTTTTGGGAGATTTCAGAGCTCACATTTCAAACTGCTTCAGGTTTTTTGATAATGCAGCTGCAACACAATTTATGAAGCAAAGTTCATTTTCCTTGTTTCTGTGTTCTAGCATAACCAAGCCTATGGAAGGTGTGAAAACAGGTACAGACTTCTTTTTTCTCTCTGCTCATCAGAGATGACGAACAGTAAAAACATTCATTTACTGTCTCAAAAACTAGGTATCAGGTACAAAGAGGTTTTGAAAATAATTTCTACCAAGACCTTGTCTGAGCTTTTTTTAACCCATGGAGAATACTATAAACTATGGAAAATCAAACATTTTTGTGCGGTGTTCAGGGCACATGGATCCATTTCTAATCAGGAACTTCTGAAAATAACCTATATTTTGACGAATGCAAAGAGGAAAATGTCAGTTCGTGGGCTGAATCATGTAAAAACTCTAACCATTTTACTGGTAATTTTATATTAACTGTGTATTTGCTTCAGAATATTTCTGATAACATGCAAAGCAGGGAGGAAAGTAGAAGGCCGTAAAGAAGAGCAGGCTGACATGATGTTCACAAGGCTTTACTGCTCTGAAGACTTGTTTGATTTATAACCATCTGTGTCAAGATTTCTCTATTGCTGTCATAGAACAAAAGTCACCCAGCTTCTTACCAGCAACCTTATGTCTTTTGAAGCACTAAGACAGAGGAAAACGTGGAAAAGTGTGCAAGTGGTGCTATGCAAGTGTCTTCATGAAGCACCTACCAAGCTTAGCAGGATTGATTTATGCCAGGTCTGGAACAAGCTGTGAGACCATAGGACAATTGACAGCCAGTGACATATTTCAATTACGCAAACATTTCCTCCCCCTAATATAAAACAGACCCATTTAAAGAAAACTTGCCCAGCAAACAAGCTGACTTTTTTTTTCCTGCAGGTTTAGAGATGTATAAGGGATTCTTTGAATCCTTACCAAAACTGATGGCTGGCTGTGCTCCTTTGAACTCCTTTGTAGACAAGATACCTGCCTCATGTGAGTCTGAAGCCTACGGGTGAAAAAGAATAAATCAAAAGTAAAACACAACAAATTAATATAAAGTAACACCTCTTAAGCAGGGCTGACAAAATCTTGCTCCCTCTGGATTTGCAAGTCCCAGCTGATTTCATGATGTCTAATAACATGTAGACTTCAGCTAAAGCTTTTCCTGCAGTTGGGTTATGTATGGAAACTGTCTTTTGTAATTTTTTTTTCCTGGCACCTAAGAAGTGCAACTACTTACTGAAGCTTTGAAGGTAACATTTATCATACTTGATTGCTCTCTCCAGCTGCTCAACTTCATAAAATTTTTAAGTACTCTGCATTTGCAAGTCTTCTTACTCTGTCATGTAGTCTTGAAATTGGCTAATGGGTCCTGAAAGTCTTAAGAAAAGAGCACAAACTGACACATGAAAAGACAGATAGGCGCAAACAACACATGGAAATTTTTCCTCTGGCTCCAGGCTGAAATGCTGACACAAGGGAGCAGTTACAGAGAAATCTATGAATAAAACACATTTTGATTATTTTGAGTTTAACTAAGATCCCACAGAACAAAGAACTACACTGCTCCAGTGATAATAGCTTGGAGTTGTATACTGGGTGGCTCTCTACATCTCCTTGGCAAATGGAGCCAGGCATTGGTGAGAATGCAACCCAGACAATGCAGAGTCAGATATAGTAATCTGCAATTAGTGCAAGGCGATTAATGTTCATACCAAAAATGGCACGAAGAGAGGAACAAGAAGAAGGTTAGCACACCTCAAACTGTTCCTTTCATCGATAGAATCATAGAATCATAGAATGGCCTAG
>NW_009732504.1:0-30004 GCF_000703405.1 Apaloderma vittatum | reverse complement strand
GGGTCCCGCGCAGGGAGTCCGGCACGGAGGGTGGAGTAGGGCAAGGCCCCTTTTTAAAAATTTTAGAAAGGGTAAGCTGTTTCTTAAAAATCTCTTGTGTTACATTATTACATGCCTTGTTTGAGGAGATAGCATGAGGACTTTCCTGTTACAGAATAATGTACAGAAAATTTCCCACAGCAGAATGTTATGCATTGTTTGAAAAATTATGAAAAAGACATCCTAACTACAATCTTCCGTTTTCTTGTTTAAAATGTAGCATAAACATTGAAATCTTTAAAGGGCTTACATGTTCCCTGAAACAAAAAGAGTACTAATTAGTACCTCCTATTGATTTTATCTTTTTAAAAATAAATACCTATGTGTGACAGAAACAAATTTACGTATTTTCAGAGATTGAGAATCAAAGCATGTGTGTTTACAAGTACAGCAATACAACTCCTTGACAAGCTCCATAGTATCTCTTATCTTACACTTGCAATGCCCTAAGAGAAGAGGTTATGTTACATTTCAAAAGTTTAATAGATTTGAACTCTAACAGACTAATTATTTTAAACAGATATTGAATAACGTTAAGCATCAAATAATGTTTTATGTAATCACCGGTAAGTTGCCTCCTCGAGGACACTTGTTAGGAAGCCAAATCTAGTACTTGGAGAATTTGTACTGAAGGCGACAGCGTTTGACAGAACTCCCCAGGTCCATCACACAGACCGCAACAGTGGGGGAAGTACAACCTCTGTGGCTGCACAGTGCTGTGGCACTTCCATCACTATATACAAGTGTAACAGCAAGGTCTGAAAATGCAGTTTGTGTTTTAGGGCACTGGCTGAACTACCCGGATTATCTGTTTGACGCAGGCTTGACTGAAATATGTACGTTTAATATGTTAGATGTAAACTCTTCTAAAAGGATGAATACTGAAATAAAAGTAACTAGTAAAAACACTGACAGATGCCTATCTGGAATCTATTTTGACAGACGCATTAAGGCAGAGAGCTGACAGCTCTTGTAGCTCAACTGCTTTCTCAATTCATGTGGGATGTGTTCAGAACTTGTTTGTAATCTAAGTTTTTTTCTGACATCTAATTAGTGAAACACGTCAAGCCTCAGTTAAAGATGACCTTGGGCAGCTTTAGCTTGTGCATCAAAGCAGCATGTGATTTTAATTGTAGCGATGGCTATTCTTCGATAAATCAATACAATTCTTTTCTATGCAAGAGTTAAAAATGATTGGGGAAAGGAGTATCAGAAAATACTATCCTGCTGTATTTGTGACAGATTAGTATTTCCCACTATTTTTGTATTTCTCCTCTAGGAATTTGATTCTGGCTTCTCTTCTTTTCTCCTTGTCACCCATAAAGAAGACCACAGATATTGAGATGCTGTTAAATAATTGTAAGGCTAATTAATACCAGCTAAAACATGAGAAGATGTATGTTGTGCTGTTGCCAGCAAAGCAAGAAGTCCAGAAACCTCGATTCTTCCATTTAATATTCTAATGTACAGTCACTTGGAATGTAAGCTCTGAACATGCCTTGTGTTCCTGCATAATAAGGGCAAGAAAATCCTCTCATTAATCCAGATCAGAAAAGCAGAACGATGCTGAATAGGAGGGGCAGGAAGAGACAGATGGACACTGGCCACTTGCTACTCATTGCAGAAAAAAAGTAATGTATTTCTAGACTATTCTATTTCTGGGTACAATTTAAGAACCAGATGTGAATTTTAATAAAAATATCCTATGGTACAAAACTGCTAGAGGTTGTTATACCAGACAAGATCAGGTGGAGTGTATGAGCTAGTCTCATAATTTCTCTGGTTAGGTACTAACCAGATATGGAAAGACAGTCTGATAATGGATCATACAGTCTACTACAATGTGCAGTTCTGGGTACTTGGATAGTACACAGATTTATTTTGTTCCCTTAAAAGTTTGACATTTTTCTGCACTTTTAAAAGTGTGCTGTGTAACAATGCACAAAATACTGTTTCTGAGGAGCAATTTCAGATGTTTTGGTGTACCAATGGAAAAAAATTAACTTACATTGATATTTGTGTTTATTCTTCATGGACCTGTATTTTCTGACCAGTTTCCCTCCTGCCTTACTGGAAAGAGAGGTCAGATCTCTCATCTCAACAGCAGTGGAGTAAAGCAGTCCATGGCTGTCCTAGATCATATGACACAGGAGTGAATATTTTATGAATCAGGACTATAAGGGAGTAAAATAAGGTTCTTAGCCCTCCTTAGCCCACGTATCTGCAGATCTTGCTTTAAAAAAACAAACCACCACACACTTGTCAAAGACATTTTCACTGAGATAAAGACATCACATTGACTAAAGTTGTATATCAGCCTTTTTTGAGGGTTGGGGGGGAAAGAAGATACTATTTAAAATTTGATTTCTATTTCTCTGTTAAGGAAGACAGCCTATCACAAGGGAACAAGATACGACACTTTTAACAAGTTCCTCGACTGGTAGGCAGTAATTGGCTGTGTGCACACTCGGAAGCAGGATGCGGTATCTGTAATCACAACACAGTAGAAGCCAGAATAGCAGCAAGTGCACTGTGGCCAATGCTACGGGATTACCTGCTCGAGTGACACGTTCCTGGCAACCACTCGATTTCCTTGAGTGTCACTGGAGTTAACCAGACCTCTCGCATAGCCCCAGGTGCGCTTGGCTGGCACAGCTGGGAGGCATGCCTCGTGTCTGCACCAGCCTGGGCACACAACAGGACTCTGACAACGTCCCGGTCTAATATGATGGGGCTGCAATCTCTGCTGTGGGAGAATAAACGAGGCAAGTGGTGATGATCCTAAGACAGAAGCAACAGTCAGGTGATGAGCTAAATCTGCCACAATGCAACACATAATTGCCTCTGGAATATTTGAGCAGAGGCATAAAAGCCTTAAAATTAAAGAAGGATGCATTTATGTATTTTTAAGCCATAACTTTAGAGATAACTTTAGAACTAACTTTAGGTTAGTCTCTCTGATGTGAGAGACTGAGATCACCGGGAATCAAACATTCCATGTACTGTGCAAAACCTGACAGCAGCCATAATGCCAGCTTTAACAGTTTTCAGACACTGTGGATGGGTAGTTGTTTTCTTACCTTCAGGGATTTAGAGACACCACAAACGTGGCATTTCCTCAGTAACAGGTGCAAGGGATATTTTCTCTGTTGGTGATCCAGAACTAGTAGCCCCTTTCTCTTTTCTAAACATGATTCTGAATATAGAGGTGTCAGGCACCAAAATAAGAAGCCAATAAAGTATTTCTTCCCATCTGTTAAACCGCTATGAATCCTACATCCAATCAAATGAATTAACCGAAATGCATCCTAATACACACTGCTGGACAGGGCCAGCTGTCACATTATTCACAACACTCAGAAGAGTCAGGCCTACACCAGAATTATGTCAGACTGTCAACGGTTGGATGTATATCCTGCAGTATGTACGGCAGTGCCTAGCAACAATCAGAGCAGTCACAAGTGGCGAGGAGAGCTGAAATTCTCACAATACGTAGATAAGAAAATGATTGTTGTGATATGTATTCAACAGCAAATTTATGCACTAATCTGATTTTTTTTTCATTCTCAAATATAAATGTTGGAACTAAAAGGATATTGGAAAAACTAAGCAAGTGTTACCTGCATCTACAACAGCAACATTTCAAAGAAATATTTATACAACATTTCTCTGCAGTATATTCTTCCCCAAAATTCTGATGGTGTGAAAAGAAAGGAACTGTGAGAGATTTTCCCCATGAATGCATTCCATTGAAAGTGATTGTGTGCATTTGTACGTAACACATGTGTGCACAGGGGACAGATCCGTATGCCTAGCAGTATCCTACGGCATGGATGGCTGCATTAAGGGTGTGCTAGATTGTGAATGGACAGCAGATTACATACAATATATACTTCTTTCCTTCCATCATTCTTCCCACAGAAATTCTGTTTCAACAGTTTTGAGAGAGGTATCTCATGAATCACAGTTTTTGGAGAATCGTTTTTTCCATCAGTGACCTTTACAAGAGTTACACTGGCAAAATTAAAATTGTTTTTCTACAATACTCGCCATCCATGAAGCTCATACCATCTTATGAACCAAACAGGATTTGTAATCTCACCGTGAAATAAGTACATTAAGTGGGTGCTCCACATTTACCCTTCCTACAGCACTCTTGTAAAAAATAGATGTCTTTGACCAAACGTAAATGTAATGCCAGTTATTAACATAATTATTGATTTAATAAAATAAATAAATAATCAAGGAGTTCAGCTATGTAAAAGCACTTGTGCTTGAAAGAAATTACAGCACAGATGGCACAAAACAAAGGGCTGATTCCTGCTCCAATTAAAAGCTAAACTCTGACTCACATAATTTCAGATGGAATCACTCCCAGGTACATTGACAGAAGAAGATGATTTTCAGCTCATATAGATTTTTGAAGTGCTTGGGATAGCTAAGTCACGTCTCTGACTTAAGCAGCCGAACTGGAAGTGCTGACTGTTGTCTTGACTATGAAAATATTCTCCTGCATCTTCACTGAAGTGCACACAAAATTGAAGTCAGGCAATTTCTAGAAATCAAGCAACCTTTTAGTTACTTTCACATCTAAATGAGGCAGAACTTTTTAATGTGAAAAAAAATAGATAAAGCTTTATAATGTATTTGATCCATTGAAGCATTTCTTGATTACAGTGGTATCTGCATGTATTTCCTGGCATAGATAAAACATTTTTATTTCTATTTAAATAAATGTCGCAATCTAATGTTTATATGCAAAAAAGGAAATGCAGCAGGAAAAGCTGGACTCTTACTGTTAGCATTAGAGAAGAAGGTCCAAGGCAGTTTGAAGCAATAGTAGTTCTTGCTCATAAAACGCAAGACTAAAGCATGCAGCGTCACCTGTAACATCATGTCACGCTTGCCAGGCTGAGTCACAGGCAAAGGCAGTTCCTCCAAAGAGCAGCCAGTTGCTGAAGGGGTAGAGGGAAGAGGAGGGGATGAAAAACGACCGTGCTCTCCCCACCTGCTTTGCCAGTAAGAAAGCCCTGCAAGTCAGGTTGGCTCCTGCTGCTGCAGGAATTACAGAATATACAGAACTGTGGTAGGAGATGTTATTCCCAACAGCAGCAGCAGCAAAAGCAGCAAGAATCTTCCCTCCAGCTCTCCCTCTCAGCTCTGCTATTGCTTCCCCACCTGTAGTCAAATTTCAGTTCTGCTTTGAGTGCTGAGAAGCTAGATGTAATGTTTGCCACAAAGAAATACAAATAAAAGTTTGAAAGGCTTTTACTACAGTATGGCCCTAAATGGAAAAGCTAAACTTTCTAAGTATATGCATTGACTTTTTTAGTCTAGAAAAGATAAAAGAATTTTGCAATAGCAAAATGGAAGACTACCATGCATTCTTGGTATAAAATCATGTTGAATGATGTGAAAATGCATGTTTACATGCAGAGCAATATTTTTTCCATTGTTTAAAATACTGAGGCGTGGCGTGAAAAACATTAGACATCTAAGTTACATGTTAATAAAATGCATGAAAATATTTGTGGTTTATAATTATGAGAAAATAGCTATTACAGAGCTTGAGGAAAGTACTGGATTAACAGTCCTAGTAGTATGTAGGCCCAGTGACCAGTTTTCCCTTACGATTCCCAGGTGTATGCTTCACCTAAAGTGAAGGGACTATCTCATGATGAACATGAGCAGGTTTTCATGGTGCATTTTGTCCCATGAAATACTACTAGTCTTGCCAATGCCCTTTGGGTCAGCAGTTCTGTGCTGAATGCATATGGCCGCGGGGAACTACATTTCGTACAGGTGCTTTAATTATAAGAACACGTCATCACTTCTCACTTGAGCAGGATTTAAACCAGCAGATGAAGTTATTTTATTGCAACAGCAGTAACTTTTAGTACAGTTTCTACTACGTCATACAAAAGGACAGCCTCTGTCCAGAGGAATGTACACTCAAAGTATAAGACGAAAAGCAGGCAGATGGATACAACAGTGCAACCAGATTAGCCAACGTAAAAAGCACTGGGTGCAAGAGAAGCCTCCAAATAACATTTGCCTGCTGCCATCCCTCCAGCTCCTCCCTAACACGTAAGCACACCTTTCAGTGATATTCTCATGAGACAGATAAGCCATTTTGAGTTTTAAAATTTGTCTGAAGTAATTGGAGGGATCCTGTAATGGTAAAGGTAGGGAAAAGGGATACTTCACATCATGATGGCAGATGAAGGTGTTGCTTTTAAGAAATTAACCACTTTGCACTCAGGCATCTCAGAGCCTCTTGATTCCACAATTCATGCTGAGCTGCAGCTCTTTAGCATCTCCTTTGTAAGCTCTGGGGCAAAGAAAAATATTAAGTCTTTTGACATATCTTGATTTGCAATCTTAAAGACTAAGTAGAACACTTAAGCATTTAGTTTACTTAATTGGAATTTATACCTTAAGAACATCATTACACATTTTTACATTGTTACATTTTAGCCTGTCGAAAAGGTAAAATCCAATGAAAGTTAATGGTAATGTTTTTTGAACTGGAGATTATCAAAGCGGTTTTGGAATAAAATCTTATCAATAGACTGGAACAGATAAATACCAACAACGTGTTCCAAATAACAATGCAGTAACAGGTTGGTGTTACATGGAATTTTAAATATACTTTTGTTAAGGTTGGCTTTACAGTAAAGATAAGATTAAGTGCCCTGCCCTTGATTAGATTCCAGAGATTAGATTTAACAGAAGTACAAGACACCTTTGTAACACAGAAAAAAATATTCAGAAATTGTTACCTCTGTATTCAGAGTAGAAAGAGGGTCCCACAGCCCTTTACCCTGTGCTGCTACTGCTAAGCCATCACTGTTACAGGTGAACTATGTTTCTGTTATAAAGCTACCTCTTCCTGAAAACAGAACTTACGTCAAGCTTAACAGTCATGGATTCAGAAAGGCAGGTGCAGCATAAACACAGCACATGAACAGAAGCTGAAGCCACTCAAACAAGGAGCACCTGAAAAGCAGAAAGCACAATGCCTTAGTGTCACAATACACTTCAGGTCTAGTACAGTCTTATCTACACCACCCTAAAGAGGTGCAGCAAATCCCAATATTTGAATTCTAACTATATTCAGCTGCTCAGAGGACAACACCAGCCAGAATGGTCACTTCCAGTTTAACATACACAGCTCTGAAGGGAAGCATTTCATAGGGGGGTACTTACTAGAGATAGGAATAGTGAACGAGAACCTCAAGAACTCAGGTGACGTTTACCAAGGAAACTTGTCTCTTCGGCATATCTACACAACGAACAGGTCACACGTGCGCAGAAGCCGGGTTGAGAGCACCACTCAGGTGGTTCTGGGAAGATCTACTCTACTTCCAGCACAGCCATCATAGCAACTAAGTCTCCCTTACTCCTATTTTAGCATCTCAACACCCCTCTCTCTTCTTCAGCGCTTATGTTGTGCTGGTGTCACTGGAAGCAACCGTATTTGCTGTCTGATAAGGCTAAGTTCTCAACACTGACTTGCCTATGCACAAACTTTCACTCAGTGTAAAATGTCCATTAACATACGTGCCAGCACAAACTGCAATATGGCGAAGTAAAATGTTAAACCACCAAAGCATAGGCCTTAATTCCAAACAGGATGGGAACAGCAAGAAAAACTGTTCAAGGGGTCCTTCACTCTGGGCAAAGATGCTAATCCACCCCAGTGCTACCTCCCTTCCCACTTGCATCTCTGCAGACAGGGTTCTGCTCCAGATAAAGGTTGTGATCTGAATGTCCAGAGATGGAGAGCCCTGTCTTAAAATTAGCTAAAGAATATGGCAGAGAAGGAGAAGGAAAAGCTTACAGTTTCAGACTACACTTTACACAAGCTAGTACTTAGCATAGTGTAATTAGCTGCTAATGCCATCTGACAATCTTCTTCCATCATCTCTCGTCGTGAGTAAATCCAACAAAATCCTTGTTCATCTTGGTCAGGCACACGATTTGAGGCATGAGTTAAAAAGAAACCAGCCTTCAAGTTACAGGTCTGATCCTGGTGCAAGCTGCAAAACCATGGGCCCCACTAATGTGTATGTCCTCCCCCTCGAAGCAGAAGCAGGGGGTAACTGCTCACCACTTGCAGCTGGGGTTTGCACTGCCTGGGTAGGGCTTGCACCGTTTTGCGTCTCAGGGGCGCTAGTCCTGGCTCCGTCCAGCGCCAGCTGAAGGCTCTGGAGCTGTGACGCATTCAGATGCTCACGCTGCAATCTGGTAACCATGGCGGCATTTTCAGGGCCCAGGTTTGCTATTTGTTCTGGGGACAATGCCTAGGAGGAGTAAAAGCCAGAAAAATTGGTTTAGACTGTCAATTACATAAAGCAGGTAAGGAATCAGAAGTCAGCACTGTCTCCGATTTGAAATGAGGGGAAGTAGCCTTTAGCATTGTGTTGCTAGGGAAGACCTCAAAAGAGCTTAAAAAAATTCCTCCACATTCATTTACTTCACTAACCACTCATTTCTCTTTTACCCTTCTCTTTGCTGCTGCAATCTGACAGCTTGAGAAGCTTCCTGTGCTTTCTGTCCATTTGGACACTGCTCCAAAATGTTGCTGGAGTTTAATTTTTCCAGCCATTTCTTTTCTGATTTGTTGAAAGACTGATGATGCCATGCATCCTCTTGTGTTTTCATCTATTTCCTCTTACATCTGCTCCCAAGCAACCTCACTTGAACCTATGTTTGACCTTTGATTATGGTTAGCAGTAGGGCAGTGAGATGAAATATACCCCCATGTTTTAACCTCATTATTCAATTTTCTCTTAGATTGAAAATCTTTCAAGTTTGGTCATATTAAAACTTGTGTTTAAAAATTAAATGTGTTGATCATAATCTTACAGTAATTACATGACATAACAATTAGCCAGTTTGTAAAGGCTGCATGTACTGGGCATGCTGGATTGAATCACTGCTTTGATTCTAGTTTTGATTTTAGTTAACATTTTGCAGCCACAAGAATTTTAGCCCTCCTACACAACAAGCCTTCTTTACCGCAGCAATTCTGCATTCAGGTTCTACTTTAGAAAGAATAAATTCTCCTTCCAAGTACATCAGACAATGGAGTAAACTCTTCCCAATTCTTCTAAATTCCATAATAAAACTTAATTTTTCATAAATCAAAATCTGAATAATGTATGCAGCTGTAAATTGAAGTTATTCAAAACCCATGTAAAACAAAGTTTGCTTTGAACCTTTCAAATACAAACTCTTCTGAGAAGGTATCCTATTACTTGTTTAGCACATTTTGTAGTATCATTACTATTCTTACTAACAAAAATGTATGCTATTTGAAAGAAATCCTACAAGATGCTTTAGATCTTCAGTTTTGCCTGCTTTTCAAAGAAACAGTTTCACTAAGGACATTTCGGGCTTATCTAAACTGTCAGTGGTACTGTGCAGAACAGTGTTCAAGGAGTCTTTCTCTTTGATGAACGCTGACACTGTTAACTATCTGCTTGGCTCTTGCTTGCCCAAGCATCTGAAAGAGACCAGCCTAGGCAGAATATTAATCTTGTCACAAAGTCAAATAAAGGCTGGGCCAATGATGTCAAGATCCACGTTCTAATTTCTGGTCCACATTCAGAACTGCTGTAATTAGATGTAATTCTTTTCCAATCTGTATCTGCCTGTACAATCTGTTTTTCAGAGCTAACCCAGGAGAATGTTGCCAGATTTTAGGATAATAAAAAAATCTCTTACAGAGCAGAGAAATTTGTAGATATAATAGCATCCTTGCGACTCTTAATAAACAGAGAAGAAAACTCAAATTTGAACACAGTTTTGGAAGAAAGAGATTCCATTCCCTGCTTTCTGACCCTAGATCTTTGCTTTTTCCTTGGGACACATTCTGAAGAATAAATAAGCTTGTCTAGTATACTTTATGGACATGACAAACACAGATGATATAGCTGGAAGTTAATTGTTCAGATTCTTGACTGTCTCTCAACACACTGTAGAAAAATTTTTGCTGAAACCCAAAACGAAACTATAAATCAGTGCTGCAGGTTATTTATACTAGAGTAGAAATACTAGCAATTTGGTTACTTCTTCAGTAATTGAGCTCTTACTTGGAAAATTTCAGGAGGGATACATCTTATTGCTATTGGCTGCAAATATGGCATCAAGTTTTTATCAAAAGCTTTTAATTCATCTTCATTCAAACCACCTAAAAAACACCCAACCAAACAACAAGAACAAAACTCAGTTAATATTCATTTTATTAGATTTTTTTTTAGGCTAATACAAATTTTAAGCATTTATAGAAAATATTTAATAAATGGTTTATGCCAGTGCATTATGGAGTTTGTTTCATTATATTCCAACATCACAAATCATCTGACCTTAGCCACTGGTATGGAATGTACTCTACCTGAGTTACTTTATCTTGGAAAAGAGACAACAATAAAAATCACTAAAATCATACACAGTGTTATTAGGGAATGCTTGTTCACAGCCTCTTCTGATACAAGATTAGGGAGCATAAGTGTGCAATGGGAGTTACTTCTTCACCCATTCAGTACTTACAGTGTGAAATGATTGCCGCAGACATCGAGGATGCTAAAATTTCTGAGTTCAATGTGCAGTTAAACAACCACAGGAAAAAGAATCCATGAACAAAATTGTATGTGATCTCTGGCTTAAGGAGTCTCCGAGGCTGTGAGAGCACTTTGGCTAACCCTGTTCTTTCGCTCTTCCCTGGGCAGCCCATTCTTTCCACTGTTGGAGGCAGGACGCCCGGTCAGCTAGAGCACTGCTCTGACCCAATACATCCACACTTGTAGCAGCACAGTTCACAAACAGCGAGCTGGTCTGAAATCCTAGTCAGTTTTGCCCTACTTGATTTAACCTGTCCAACTTACATGACACAAATGACTTCAGGCTGTGCTTCCAGGGTTGGTTTGACCAGATTCAGAGACCTTACAGAGAATACCACGACTTCTCCTTAGTGCTAATGAAAATGCTGGATGTCCATCCCTGCAGGTGATTCCTCTCTGGAAGAAATGTCTTTTGCCACTCTAGAAAAATGCACTGCTACGTGAACCTCTTTCTTAATGCTTAATAATAATGCTTTAGAACCATCACCATCTGGAGTCTGAATTTTGTTACCTGCTATAGTACCTATCTCCTGTAAAATAGAGGCGTTCCAGCTAGCAGCAGTACCAAACACAGATTCTGTCATCTTCTTAAACTGCCTCAGAACAGGGGTGCTACAAAACAACAGGCCAATTCTTGCAACTGCAGCACTGCAAAAGGCAACAAGGTTAACGTTACATGCTGCAATTACATGCACCACTAAATACGCCTGGAATATATAGTCTGCTGTAAGGAGACATAAACCTATTTTAAATTTAAAATATGTATATAGAAATTGCATACAAATGTTTAATGCTTTGAGCAAAACCTTGGGTTTCTCAATGTAATACTTAAATGTTGGGATATAAACGACAGAGGAAACCTAAAATAGAATATACATTCAACAATTAGTGTACACCTTCCACAACAGTTATTTTCTTTCTAAAAGCATTTAAAATGTACAGAAGTATCCTTTAGGCTTCAGAAATCTTGAAGGAAAACAAACTGCACAGTAAATTTTATCTACAGAAATACTAATAAATATTTCATTAAGTATTAAATGCAGTACCTGAATTCAGCAGTCTGTATGGACATGATTTCTGTGGAGTTCAAAGCACAGAGAATCGCTCCTAATCCAACTAAATCAAAGCTTTTTAGTGTACTGATCGTCTGGCCAGAGTCTTCTAGAAAACCTTGCAGAATAGATCTTGCCTACAAAAGCAGTAAGATATTATGCATGAACAGAGTAAATATAACTGAAGTTTTTGTCAGTAGAAGCTCAAGATCTTACAAGAAGCTACGGACCATATATAATCCCAAGCCTCCCAGTGTAATTAATTGGAGTTTTGCCCTGGCCTTCGGGAGGAGCACTGTCACCACCTATATGTGACACTGAAACAGGGCACTGTTGCACAACCACTTCCCAAGTGCAAGTGGTTTGAAAGCTCTCTGCACCTCTTCTGCCAAGTCACAAGGGGAATGCTCCACCAGAAGAAACAGGGGTTGAGCTGCCCAGCAGAGCTGCCCAGTTCAAATGACTTGCTAGAAGAAAACATAAATTGCTCAAGGGGATCAATATGACATTTTTAGTTTTTCCAGTACTCATTGTTTTATCTTATTTAAGTGTTGTATATAGATGGTGACCTGTGTTTAGGAGTGATTTTCAGATATGAATGGAATATCAGTATCAAAATGCCTTTGCAAGCCTAAGTCATTTAGGATGGTGCTCATCCTAAACTAACCATTTAAAAACTGTGTGTCTAGCTTAAGCCTGCCACTAAGGCATCCTCCAAAGACAGCAAAAGAAACTAGCAACTCCCAAGATTTCCTAATCTATCCATAATGCTGAGCCTCAAATGATTATCTTAAACTAGCTGCCTTCTAGACAACTGAAGTTAGGCAGGATGAGTCTCTTTTAACTAGCTATTCTTACTGACAGCAGGAAAACTTCAAAAGCCAGCTAGTATTGTACAAAATGCTCCCAAGTCCTTCCTTCTGATGGTGCTTTTCAGAAAAAGAATCTATTAAACAGATTTGTGATCTTCTGCCAAAGCTGACTGCCACCATGCCAGCAGCTGTGCAACCAAGGAGCCCTGATGGTATGGGTCACAGAGTCAGAAATATGCTGCCAATCGCATATGCAAATAAATGCTTTTAATTCTAATTATGAAAGTCCCATTGACATAACTAGAAGTTATTCAGGGAAAGGAAGGTGAGAGGAGTGTATCTGCTAACAATTTAAGTTTCTAGGGCAATGGATTCTGGGATTCGGGGGCACAATACCTCCTCAGTGATTACTCTCAGGAAGGGCTAGTATCTCAGCAGCAGTATCTAATCTGGGGGCAGTGTCAGAGGAGCTGGTGACCTCTTTCACACACAATCTTTCTAGTACTTGTTGGGCAATTGCTGAAGAATACACTCATCACCACCACAACTAACAGCTGGCCATCTCGGCAGGGAAGCCAGCAGCCAGGCAAATGTCAGTGCTGACTTACCTGCCCCCTTTCACTGGGGTCACGGCCACAGAAAAGCAGCAGGGAGTAGCGCGGATTGCTGCTTCCACTTCCAGGCGATTCAGTCCCAAAGGGTGGGAATCCAGAGCCTTTCACCAGGAGTACATTCAATAACATACCTACCTGGGTAAGAGTCCATTCTGTTTGCTGGCTAAGGGCAGAAATGGTGTCGACAGAATGCAAATCCAGCTCTTTGATTTCATGTTCAGTGAGGGCCAGAGCAATGCGGCCCAGGGAAGCAATATGGTAACTCTTCCAGTCTGGCAGCGATCCCCAAACCTTTAGCAGAGATTCATTAATGCTTGTTAGATCATTATGAATCTTCCTCTACATATACCATTCTCAGATCCCAATACCCAAAGCACATCTCTGATTTCAGGACAAGGTCTGAGTAAGGGATAATGAAAGTCCATCAAAAGCTGAATTTGCAGAGGATAGAACTGTCAATTACATTTAGCTGGAAATGACAGAAGACAGAAGTCAGTATCTTTCAAGATGAGGCCAATTGCCTTTACAGAAAAAAAGACACTGGGTTTTGGCTGGAGAAAGTCACTTTAACTTGACAGGCTTACACTAAAACAAACAAAACCAAACCTCCCCTTAAAGGTCTCATGTACCTCAGCAACTTTGCTTTATGGCAGTCTATACATGTCAGTTTTGTAGTCCATGATTGTGCTGCTAACTCCACATAGAAAAATAAAACTAGAAGACCTGACCTGGGCTAAGTTGATTGTTCAGCACTGTCTTATTCATTTATTCCATTTTCAGGATAGCTACAATTTAACTTTAGTTCAAATAATTAGAAAGGTCAAAGCTAGTAAGGACTTGCGGAAGGAGTATCTCTGCAGTTGCTCACTAAACAGCATTTGCACCTTCAGATACGTATGAAGCTGTATAATCTGCATAAAGTAAAGGGCCAGATCTCTGGAATAAGATATTCCTTATACAGAGTTGCAGTCCATCTGCTGCTCACACCAACGTGCATATCCAACATGGACTAGCCTTAGGACTGCCAAGGTGCCTTTCTCAACTATGACACTCAGGTTAAGGATTTGTTTAAGAGATGTTTTGCTGGACCTGTACCTCTCCATTGGATCTTTTTTGTTGGTTTTACAATGTCATAAAGAAACAGAAAAAGGGTCTAAGCCTGGGAAATGTCATTTTTTCCCCAAGGAAAATAGGTAGTAAAAAGCATCAGCCCAATTTTAAAGCTCTTAATTCTCTAGCTTAAGAGATACACAAAATACATGCAGTTAAAAATATCATGTGTCTATTTTCTGATCTAGGTCACAAACTACAGAATCTGAAGTACTTCAGAAACAGCATTATCTGACAGTGCTGGATGAAATCTCAGATATAATGATATAAATAACACAACACATGAAACAGAAACACTCCTTTGTCCTCATTCACCTACAGACTACAGATACATCTGTTACTATCACAGAGCCTGGAGACCTTCCACTTACAAGTGAGCTAAGCTTCTTACTTTCATCAAGACACAATCTGATAGCTAGACTTTTTGAATTAGTTTGGGACCATGAGTAGTCGGCAGTTTCTTTTAGGGGAAATCAGTTTAGGAGAAATTAAAGCTGGCTTAATCAAACCTTTAATCAAAGATGCCCTTTAGTTAATAACATAACATAACAGCATCTTATGCACATAATTTCGAAGAGCTTTGCCTGCACTGTCTGATTTCTCATGCTTCACGTTCAGGGTGACATCACGTTGCATTTTGTAAATTAATATATAGGAAGTCTAGCAGCAAGCTGTCTTACAAACACATTGACAGAACATACTTTCATTCAGCACACTACTGATCTCTGTACCTTTGAAATGAAGGTAGCACGGATATGAGTGTATTAATTTTGCTGGCATATTCTGTACAATGGATAGCACTCTGTAAGTATATCATTATGCTGCACCGCTGTAAAATATTTTAGTTCCCACTGTCTCAGATGAGCACTGGTTTTATTTCTTCTAGGATTACTTTTTTCTTCTCTTTTCCTAACTACATGTGTCTGTGCTGACAGAGGGAAGCTGTCTTGCGAAGAATGCATTTGATGCAGTGGCCTGTGGTCCTGCTGCAACAAGGCAGCGGAGACAGAATTGCAGAGACTCGCCATCTGCTTCTGGAAATCTGTTTAGTGCCACTTCTCTTCAAGCACCTGCAGTTCAGAGTTTTAAAAGGTGAACTTTCCTGCTTAAAATCTGCACTGTTGGCTGTATCTATCCATAAGTTATGGTTAGCTCCACTACTTTGTCTGCAGCTGTTGATTTAAGAAGATGCTGTCCAGGTTACCTTGTCTCCTGCTCCTGCTTTCCTTCAGAGGTCACAGCCCTCAGATCTCCAAGCATCTGCACTTGTACTTGCCGCCAACTGCACTTGGAGATGCTTCCTAACCTCCTTCTGTCAGAATGATCCGATGGAGCTTAAAAAGTACTTTTAAAACACTGGATCATTGACAGAATGGGAGTACAGAGCAACTAGCCATGCAGAGATGGAAGCAGAGAGTGGATACCTCCAGCAGATGCTGGTGACAGGAAGCTGAAGACAGATTGGGGATGGTAACGTCTTCATATCTGGGTGTTCTGCAACCAGAGCAACTTCTTTTACTGCACCCTAAGGCTTTACCTTGCTGAAACAGGCATTTTTGGGACACTACCTGTTTCCTGGCAATGCAGGCAACCACAAAGGAGCAAGAGGAGGGCACCCCCAGGGAGGAGTGCCGCACTGAGAGCAGGGATGGAGCAAGGTTTGACTTCTCTCTCAGCCCTCAGCTGGCAAAGGCAGCGCTGCTTGGAGCCCAGACACCTTGTTGATGCTGTGCCCCAGCCACAGCACGCTGAACTGCACCCAGTACAGCACCCTGTCCTGAGCGCTCTGGCACAGAATCTGCACTGCAGTGCCAGACAGGGAGAAGTTTCAGTCTCAGCCTCTCATGCTGCAGCAGCAGCACGGACATCACATATGGACTGAGCCCAGAGCAGAGACCTCTCTGAGGGGCTCAAGAGGAGCTGCACTGCTGCACTTTGAGAGACAGAGGTGCCAGCAGCAGCTCTGCAAGAATGGTGTTAAGAGCTGAGATTATAGCCCCGTTCCTCTCAATGAATCTACAGCCTGGCAAAGACAGAGGTCTCCTCTCTGCTGTGTTTCTGTAACAGGCACTCGCTAGTAACATCCTCGTAAAGACAAACTAAATGCATGCGGGTTTTTTTCTCCCTAAAATTTTGCACTGATGGGATTGTCCCTGCCTGTGGCAAGAAGGGATAATAAGCTTTATTCAGCTAATAACAGTCTCTTTCAGTCAGTCTGGTTTTACACCACTGTAGATTATATTTAATGTTGAGGTAGACAGCTTAACTCTCTGAGCTAAAGTCTCAGCAGGCCAATCTACAGCCTACAGTACTGCTTGATGATTTTTCATCTGTGAAAGAGAACTGAGAAGCAAGCAACTGAAAAACAATTCAAAAGTAAAAGCACTTAAGTTTTTCAGCTGCCAGTAGTTCAGAACTACTTGTCTATTGACTCTGAAGCAAGGGCAATAGTCTTCTATCACGATCTCACACTATTTTCCCAATAAATAATAGGTATTCTTGCAGCAGTAATGACATTGCCATAGCACAGTTATTTTAGAACTGCATAGTTCAATAACAGCAAGTCAAATTATGGATTTAATTTTCCTTCACAGAAACGAGTTACCTGCGTGGCTTTTTCCTTCAAGGCAATAAGCTGGGAGCTGTTAAAACCTGAGACAGTCCCAAGAAGTTCCACATTTTTGTCAAAAGTCCCCGCGTCCATGCATTTCAGTTCGTGAACTGACCAAAAGACATTTGCTTCTGCTAATTTAATAATTTCATCTGAAGAAGAAGCTCTGGTTCCCAGGCAATCTGGAAAAAAGGTCAAATAGTAAGAATTTTCTTCAAAAACACCGAAGAAAAGAAATCCAAGCAATATAGAGATTTAAGAGGGTGACAGACTATACATTAACTGCATCAGATGTAATAATGGTAAATTAATTATCTTGCAATAAAATAACTGCGTTAAACATTTACACTGTTAACATCCTGGATAGAAAACTAGAATTCACCTAACTTGCAAGAAATGCTGTATTCTTTGTCCTCTAAAGGCAACACATACTGGAAAAGAAAATAGCAGCAGACATATATTTCAGAACTGGTACAATATAGGATGCCACAATAAAACTAAAATCTTGATGTGTGCATTAAGAGTAACCAGTATCTTGCAAGTTTCTTTGAAGTCTATTGACCTTAAGGCATGAGAAGGCAGGCAAGGGCTTATTTCGAGGTAAACCCACCGTTCACTGGAAGCCTTTCTTGAGTACGAATGAAATGCAAATCTTGGGGATGTCCTCAGTGGAAGTCTCCATGCAGCTGTGTCATTGCTCACAAAAACGTGTTGCAGCTAAATAAACTTCTCCACATTCAAACAGTACATGTGTGACTCCAGCTCAACAGGTAAGTAACAGAAGTGAGAGGTCCTTTTACTCCGACACCCCCTGACAAAGATGTATGTCTTGTAAGACTTCCCTGACATTTAAACAAGGTGAAGAGAGAAGCTGGATATGTCAGAGAAGCATGGTGCTTCTTTATGGCAAGCATGTTGTTAAAACATCAGGATCTAGAGAGGACTGTTCACTTACAACAGAACTGTTTGGACAGAAACATTCCCTTTAAAAATCTTATTTATGGTCAGGTTCTGGCCCTATGTATGATCCAACAAGACAGTTTCCATTGTGTTTTAACAAATCCTAGTCTTCGTTGGCATAACCTACCTTTAATATTGATGGAAAGCAGAAAATAGAATCCTAATGTGGTTGCTTACTGCTCTCTCTCCTGTCACTAATTTAAGAAAATCTTATTAAATAATTATCTAAAACAAAGAATCCCTACATGTCTTCAGATACGGTCATTACCAGTAAAAAGCAGGAATTTCACAGATGCTGCGCCCGAACTAAGCTCCCCCAGATAAATAAATTAAAGCGAGAACGTACAAAGTAGATTTGTACTTTGAAAGGAGGCAAAGGAGGGATTTGTTTGCATCAAAGGAAGCTGCAGTAGTGGGTAGAACACTGAAAAGACTGAATCTGTTGAGCAAACGAAAACGTTGTTCAGCTTCCACTGTACCAGCTGATGCTCTGCTCTCCCTTTTCACCGCCCTCTTGTGAAGCTGCATTGTTTCACTTTCCCCTGCTGCAAAAGGTCAGCTTTTATCATGTAAATACTACTCATCCAGACACAATGCAGTTCCCTTCTCCAAGTCATGAAAACCTAATATTTTGTGTTCTTGGAAAAAACATTGATTTTACTATTTGTAACACACCAGATACATTGACATGATTACAGAGGGAAATACTAATTAGACTCCTGACTTTGCTTCCTGTATCTGATGCTACTTCACTCTTCCTTTTGCTGCATAATCACATTTAGTTTGATGAAGAACGTATTATATATATACACACCGTATATATACGGTATATAATATATACCGTATATATATATATTATATATGAATTATATCTTAGTGCTTGGGGTAAGCAACTTGAATTCTATTTCCAGCAATGACACTGCTTTCTGGTAGCATCTTGGACATCTAACCTTAAGCACCACTTTCATTTTTATCTTGATGTAGACAGAGATGGAAGAACTCCGTCACCAGTAAGTGGTAAGTGGACCATGGGAAATGTAAAATAGCACGTAGCATGAAGAGCATCAGTGTTATTCTAGAGCCATTTTCATAATAACCAATTTTCTAGTGATTCACAAATCAGCCACAAAAATTCATTCCTTACTGAAACCACTGTGTGAGTTGTGTGAAGTTGATGAGATTATGTTTGGTAACAGAATTTCAATACAATACTTGATTGCAGAAGTATTTCTTAGACTAGCACAAACAATCTTAAAATTTTTAATCTCTCAGACTCTCCTCTCAGCTGAGCTCATGTACCCCAAATGAAGAATTAAAAGCCTCCACAGCCTTGGAGCCCAGTTGTCCTTTGACAAAGACCGTTAGCTTCACTGGCAGGTTTATTCTGGTCTTGCAATGCAGATGAGACCATTCTGCGAGTGCACTGAATATGACTTAGTCAAATTAGAGAAGTCTTTGGGATTCACATTGTGATCCAGAGGCCTAAAAAAGCACATAGAAGGACATGAGCATACTGAAATACCTGATGCTGAACCTCTAGTCCTGTGGATCATGCCTAAAGAAATATTATTTATGATCTGACAGTTTACTTCAAGGAAGAGTAAACTTCATGCATTCAGATGGATTAATACTCTACCATTCCACCAGCTCGATTCTGCATAATTGTGTAATGACTGTTCTGATCAACAGAGGTCATGGGTGTTTTTCAGGCTACGCAAAAATGCAACTGTGTAGAACATCCCCTGTCTCTCTCTGTGTATGAATCATCAGGAGCAAATTCATTCCCAGAGACACACAGCCATCGTTCAGATGTCACACCGCTGTTACACAAGCAGATTGACTTCCATGGTGGCTCAGGGCTTGGTAAGAGCTTGGACCTGCATTCTCTTGAGCAGAGAACCACTGATGAAATTTTCAAAGACATAAAGGCAGACAGTACCAAACTCCTTGAAATTGTTGGGGTCTGAATTCCCGGGAGTGCTTTGCAAAAGCCTCCCCCACAGCAGGATTGCTTTCCATGGCAAAGGATGGTCTAGTTTAAAAATTTTGCCTGGTGAATTTCAAGTATGAGAAAGAATACTGTTATTGTAATAACAGAATATAGTCAAAGTGTGCCCTTTATACAAAGAAAATTATCTATTTGTCAGCAGAGATTCCAATAGATTAGTTTGGTTGATAATTAAAATACCTTTTAGATTATAAAAAACTTTGTCGATTTGGACAGACAAAACACGGTGTCACCAATGTCAGATTTAAGAACAGCCAAGTCAACATATGCTCATGTCTGGCAAAGGATGAACTATGTGCGATTTTTTGGCACAACAGTGACTTGTCACTTTGACAGGTTTTTAATTCAAGTGTTTTCACTTAGATTGCAAAGGAAAGTAAAAATAAACAAAAATAAAAATAAACAAAATCCTCCAATTCAAATCACAGAATCACAGAATGTTAGGGGTCAGCAGAGATCTCTGAAGATCATCTACTCCAACCCCAAATCAGTCATCTTTTTCTTTTGTGCACTCAGGAACATTCCAGGAGATGTTTAACCACGCAGTCCTATAATGAAATGAAGTTTTTCAGCAAATGGTCAGTGCATGAGACAACTACGGGTAACTACAGGAATGAAGACTTCCATTGTTTTTGCTAGAAGTCTGAACCTCTAAGTTACTCAATGATTTATGTTTTATTGTCCAGCTTCTCAGAATATACTTGATGACACGGAGAAACAAAAAGTCTGTCTGAGCTGCACCATCACAGCTCAGGATGGCACATTGTAAATCTGGCACTTTGCACAGATACCAGGTGAAATACTGACCAGGTCTGGCGAGAGACGATTCGGTGTTGGCAGTGGCATTAGAGACAGATTCAAATATAGTTGATAGAAGATCTTCAGCTGAAGAAATTGGTCCAATTGTCTTTGCTATTTGTAAAATGATACTGGGGAACTTCAAAGGGAAAGAAACAATAAATAAGACTTCTTTCTCCCTTTAAAAACAAATACTTTTGCAAAGAAAGACTTGTGCAGACCTCAGCAAAGTAGGTGTTAGTAACAGCTCAGCCTCCTTCCTATTTGTGCAGATGTTTCAGAAGACGAAAGTAAATTGGCTGCTACTGAAAGGTCAACAGCATAAGTTTGAGGAGGAAAAAATTAGAAACAAAGCAAATTCTGAGTGATTCTGCCCTTTGTATGCCCTTTCAGCTTCTGGCAACACCTGAGCACTGCCTGACTGGAGTCTATTTCCAGGCCCTCTTATAGCAATGAGTCCCACTGTTTTAGTATGTGCAGTATGGAAAGAACTGTGTTTTGTTTGTCCTAACTTCTCCAGTTAAGTATAAGAATTGAGGATAGGGGCTCAATTAAACTATAAGAAATAACTTTAACCTGTTCACCTTTTTTTTTTTTTCACCCTCCTTCATCCTGCTAGACACTTTCCTCTCAGTTGAAGAGTCCTACTCTATTCGGTCAGTTATAAGGATTATCTCTTGAGGAAAAGTTGCTGACTGTGCTTACATATTTCTGCTGAAGAACGAACTCCTCATTCCATTTTACACCTATACATAAAAAATTAAAGAACTAAAGAGGGCAAAGAAACTACAAAGTGCAACAGAGCAGCTATTAGTTATTGTTATGTGTGCTACGATGGTCCTGGGGCAAAGGGCCACGTGAGTAAATGCTAATTTGATCAGTATAATCCCAATATTAAACAGGATAAGAAACGTAACTTTTATGGTTGGAAGGCAGAGCACTGGAGGAAACAATACTGCAAGGTGTAAAGTACTAAAACTGTTTGAGACTGCACTCACTATAAATGCACCATTTTTTATATAGCGATATATAATTATCATTGCATGTATGAGCAAAGGATTGTTTATACTACCCTTACTCTCAAGAAGAATTCTCAGAAATTTTGATAGCGCCAAGAATGTGTGAAATATTAACATGTGATTACTTGCCAAGATAATTATTTACCTAGTTTAGCATTCAGGTTACATAATTTATACTGCATTATGACATTCACAAATCCAAACTCCACCCTTATCTTTTACAAATTTAAAAATTATAATAAAACTATACCTTTTCAGCAAGCATGTTCAATTTCCTTTTTGATAGCAGAGTAATGAATGGTCCAACATCTAATGTTGTCTCAGCCGTCCAGTTGTTTGGGGAGCTGAAGAAATATTTTGGAAAATTGTATTTATAAAGAACATTCACAATCAAAATTATACTAAAAGTTCTGAGTTTTTCTTACACCTTATTAGATAGGAAACACAGACATTTCTATGCCAACATGATGATTCACGCTTATTAAGATCAAACTGCACTTTCTCATTTCAGGGCATTAGTGGAATTCTCAATATATTGAGAGAAAGGCTTCAACTATTGTGGCAATAGACTTAAGGCATGCAGGGTGTCCCTGGGGTTGTCTTTTGTTCCACAGTTATCACATTACACACAAGAACAGAAATTTCATTCTAGTGGACAGAGATCCCAAACTTGGCCACTGACAGAAGTAGCTTTGTGTTGTTCTCCTTGCAGTTCTATCTGGGCAAAGCGAACGGTTGGTATTTGCATGGCTCAGCCAACAGCACAAGCGAGGTGGTATATCTAATACCTTACCCATATAACTCGAGGAGTTTGTATTTAATTTCAGTCTTCTGCTCGTGGCTGAGCTGTTGGCAGAGTCTGAATTGATGAAGGGCTGCTGCCATTGCCCTCAGGGACATTCTGCCATGTAGAAAGGCTGGTGGTAAGTGGCAGATTAGATTTCCAAGTAGGTCAACATCATATTCATCAGCAACGGAGCCATTCTGAAACAAGAAGCATTTACCTTGTTGGCAGAGCTAATCTTGGCTTTTGCCCTGTATCACTCAACTGTATCACAACACATTTAAGCTCTGTGACCCTTTAAGGAACAAAGACCATAAAGAACAAACATTAAGTTTGCACTGGCAACTTAATCTACAATTTCTGCCGAGACTGCTTTATACTTTTTGCTTTTACCAATGCTACTGGTGATATTTAATAAGCACTTGTCAGACCTTTCAGTACATCCTTTATTCCATATTGAAGTGCACATAAAAAATAATGAAAACTAACTCTCCTGCCATGATCTCTATACCCAGGTGGCAACCCAACACTTGCAGAGGTGGTACAGTTCTGCTTGGCAGCTGGGCCCTCACATGGGCCCTCATGGTAAAGGGGACACAAGCTCTTGCTGTTAGAAGGCTTAGCTCTAAGGGGTTTCTCAAGACGCTGCTGAAACACTGGGAATTATACAGCTGGTTAGTATGTATAAGGACATGAATATTCACAGCTACACCAAAGCACTAGTTTCCCCTAAAAACGGGTGACAGCTCCCAGACAGAAGTCACAAAAGCCTCTTGGTTACACTGCCTCTTCCATGGAGGTTCTGTGCCACCCACAGATCTACAGGACTGCAGTGCAGCAGTATGTGCAAACAGAACCCCAGAATGGCCGAATTTGGAAGGGACTCTGGAGGTCATCCCATCTACCCTCCCTGCTCAAAGCTGGTCAACTACAGCAGGTTGCCTGGGGCCTTGGCACTAAGAGTTTCTCTGAGCTAGGTGACAGTCTAAGCTGCTCTTGATTGTGACAACAAAGAAATGAGCTTTTTGGGCTCCCAGTAGCCACCAGCTGTGGCTTCACCACACAAACACAGAGCAGGAGAGCCTGTGTCTCAGGTTGTTGTCTGTATAGAAGAAACCATGAACATGTGTGTGCTGCAAGATAACCTTTTGATGCACTGCATGACAATAAAGGGAGAGAAAACTAATCAGCCACTCTCATTTTGTTTGGAATTGTCAGTGGCTAATTACAGATTACTTCTTTTGCAGCTCCCTCCTAGCCATACCTACCAAGCATTCCTGTACTTTTTGCATGACAGCATTCTTTTTGTGAAGGCTTGGATTCAAAAGGTCCATCTCAGTCCTCCCCAGACTTTCAATGAAAGGGACACACAAAGGGCCTGAAACATACTCCAGGTACTCAACCCTGCCAAAAGAATTTAAACGGTCTCAGAATGTAGAATGTAAACCTGACCTTCATACACCCAAAACCACACCCATAAAATCCGTGATAATGGAAAAATTTAGAGACAAGTCTGGACTTGAATTATTATAAATTGGCCAGGTCAGAAAATTTGCAGTTAATCTACATCTTACTTTAACTCACATCTTCTTTCAGATCATCAAGACATGAATGTCGCTTCAAAAAACAGCTAAGGGTTACAACTAGCTGCAAGCAGATGAAAGTGCTCTGAGATGCTTTAATATCGTATGAAACAAGAATGTCTACAGTTTAGAAACTTTTTCCCTTTCTCCTCTTTATTAGAGATAATTCCCTGATGAAGGAAGATGTGATGGGTGAGTTAAGAACCAGAAGTAACTGTAGAGTAGGCTTGCTTTGTAGCAAAGTCCAAGGAAGCCTGCCAAATTAAACATGATGTTATTGACGCAGAGTGGCAGGCAGCCTTTGCAAATAAAGCCAAATCTCAAAGCTGCACAAGCCCAGCCTCACCAGGGTTTCTAGCCAAGAGCACCAGTGACTTCCCTGAACAAGCAACATGGCAAAATCATTTGGTGCTGCAGCTTGTAGAAAACCTTGTATTAAAGTTTGTTACTATTTTATTGTTTTTAAATAGAGTGATGTTTTTCCTTCTCTTACTTTTTTTTCAATTAAAAGTATTCCAGGAAAAGAATAGTTCTCATTCCCTTTTCTCCTTTTAAGTGTGTGGGAAGAAATAAATAAAGAAAAAGGAAATGACAAGTTGTACAGTTCAGGAGTTCCCACCAAGGTACAATTTTTCTCCTGAGGAAGAAGCTGCCACTGTGTATTACTTGGCTATTTACATAATGCACGTTTTGATACCTTAAAAAAACATCTTTAAATACACTTAAATGTTTTTAACTATACAGAGTAATATGCTTGACCAGTACCTAATGGCTTTGTCTTACATATCCACTCTCAAAAAATACCCCAAAGAAATAAGCAAACCAAGTCTCACAACCTAGTGGGGGAAAAAAAAAAAGGCAAAGAAAAAACAATATCAGCATAAACTACATTTAAGTTAGTTTTGTGATTCTAAACAATTATGCTCAAGAATGCCCAACGAATTAACCCCTTTGTTTTAGCTGACAACAGCAACAGCTTCGCTGCTGCCACACCCCTGCCTTGTGACTCAGCCCACGCACAGAGAGCTTCCAGCGAGGCTAACTGCAAGGACGCAAAGGAATCCACAACTGTGACAAAAATAGGCTAAACTAAAAGACATCAGGCATTACCAACTTCCACTTGACACAGAGTTTGGCTACAGTCACTGACCACTTTTTATAAATTACCATTAGTATGAACCATCAGTTTCCTTAGGACTGAAGAGGTTATTAAAAAGTGCTCAGAAGGACGACTCGGACTGTACTGCTATGAATGCAGTCAATTAAGATGTAGTAAGATGTAACTTACGGAAGCACCAATAACAGGAGGGGAGGAATAGATGCATTAGAGACTTTCCAAAATTTCCAAGCTAAACAATTAACCTAAAAGCAACAGAAATTTAAGATCTTAGACATTTGGAAATCTTGAGGAAGAGTGAAAATATGGTTTGTTTACCACATCTCATAAATTAGCACATATAAAACTCTGCATGTTACCACCAGAGAGCATTTTCCTTCATTTCTTAAAATGAAGTTGAGAGGTTTTTTTTGCAGACTTCAGAGATGAAACGTCCTATATTTGTGTGCATGAAAGCCTTTATATGTTTTTTAAATGTATGTGTATTTCCAAACAGATTACTCATGAATTAACCAAATTAGAACTATAGAAATTTCTTGCAATTTGTAACTGACAAATGAAATTGTCGAAATGAAGAGACAAATTCACACAGAAAAGATTCAAATATGTTAACAGACAAGTTCACACATACAAGATTTTGAAGTTAAGCAAATCCTACTTTACCTATAGTTTGGATATTGGGTAGTACAAAGCCTTTTTTTCCGCTTTACCTGATATGGAGAAAGCAGATGAAGATTGTTTTCAAAAAATTTAAAATTGCTTAAAAAAATGTCTGTGCCCATACTTTCGATGAGTTGACAAGTCACTCCTTTCACAAGCTGTCCTGTGCTGATAGGAAAAGCAAAGTTCAGTATTTTGAATATTTAAGCAGGAACTAGTCCTTACTTCCCACAACTATGTCCTAAGATACAGATTTCCTGATCACCTCTCCCATTTATTGTAATTCAAAGCCTTTTGAAAGAAAAATTGTAATCAGACTGAAAAATATTCACTGACCCTTAAAATACCAAAAATCTCTGCAATGCTTTGATCCTGGTTTTGGATTTGGAGACTCTTTTTAATGAGGGAGGTGAACTATCCTGTGGTACCAAGGAATGAATAAAGGTAAGATAGCACAAAATAACCACGTAAGTGTTTATGTTTACCTCAAAGTTGCTCCGATCACAAAACTAGACTTAAACACCATTTCGAGAGAGACTATAATCCATACCTTAGAAGGTCAACAGGATAGTTTTTCTCAGACAGTAATTCATACAGATACAAAGCCTGAAACAAAACCCACTACATTTAAAATTAAGCTTAGGTAATTCAGAGGCAAGATGTAATTAACTACTGCATGGTTTCTGTATGTTTATTTCTCTTATTTACTCTAAAGGTTTTTCTATGGTCCAGTCTGGCCAACCGAAACGTCTGGCACCCAGCGCTGAACTTCACAAGACATCACTGACTGGTACTAGGGGATGATGTTTAACATGTCGATGGCACACAACCACAGCATAATTTAGGTTTTAAAGGACCTCTGGAGATTATCTGCTCCAACCTTGCATCTCTCTGGACACAGCCAAAGGACTTATTATATATGCAAATGCCTAGTATTCAGTACTGGATAGAGAAAATTAATGTGGCAGAATCCTGAGAAATTTTAAATTCAGCATACAAATGCTTCCCTTTCTCTAACATCGTCTCAAAAAGCTGACTAGGCTCTAAGTGACCACTGGATATTTATGTCAGCATGTATTTGGGGCAGTTCTTCCCTTTTACCTATGTTCCTTGAACACAGACATATTTCAACACTTTTTCCTATTCTCCCGTCATACTAAATTGCAGGGAAATGGGAACTGCATAATAATTTTTACCTGGCTTCTTCTTAGTTCTTTTCCTTTCATCATTGAAGAACTATACCCGGTCTGCTTCCATAAATCAGAAAGAGATATTTCTTTAAAGAAAGCTCCCTGTATATCTTTGACTGATGAAGAAAAATCTCCAGATGCAGCTATCTAAAAAGAGGAACAGATATATACATGGCGTTTCAGAATTGATGCTTAGATTTACAGGATTTGTCCTTCTTTCTACCTTGTGTAATATTTCTCTTAAGAGGATAAAGCAAAAACATGTAGTATTAAAAATGTCACCAGACTAAGCAGAAGAGAGCCTTCAAAATATACTCTGTGTTCAGGAAAAACACTGGAAATATTAACCATTGAGCTAAACCACAGATTTCAGTGACAACATTTTAAATCATGCTCTGCATATCTGGTTATTGTGTTCCTGTACAGAGAGAAACTGCTACACACTGAGTTTATAATTACCTTCCTGAGGATCCCTTGCTGTTGTGCAGGTGATAAGTCTGATAAGTATTGGGATGTTGTGCCTTGAATAATCTGAGAAAGCTCCTTTGGGTTCATGTTGTAGAATGCCTGGGTGCTAACACCAGTTATCAACACGCCCATTTGACTAACATTATAAGATGATAAAACCTGCAGGGATAACAGCAAAAACAAATAGAAAGTTTTCTGGCTTGTGAACAGCAGATATATTTAAAAGAAAAAGTTAATAAATAAATCAAAACTACTGTTGTTGAACACTTAATACAACTCTTGCTTGGGCGTGCACTTCCCTCAGATTTCTTGCAATTCAAACAAGACTGTCTAGGGAAAAAATGCGACAATTTTCTCAGGGGATCCTTTCTTTGAAACTTCTGAAAGGATTCCTTCCATTACAGTCTATTTGAATGTATAGTCTGGGATCTCTGATCGTGCAAATTCAGCTTAGGGCATTGATATGATAAAATAATATATAAAACTGCAAAATGCAAATAGCCTTTCTCTCTGTTACTAGAGAATTACTTTGAGAGGTACAGTCTTGGATGGTTTTATTTGATTTAAACACAATTTGCAGACTAAAAACAATTCATAGTACTAAAAAGAAGTTTTCTACCAAATTTTTCAAAATCTACAGTTATTGTTGAGAAAAAGCCATTTTGCTTGTGAAAACAGAAGGTAGGAAAGCTATTATCAGAGGTACCTTTTCATAAGAGAGGTATTTACTGGATAAAATCATAACTTGGCTTTTTGCCCACCCAGAGACTTGGTTTAATGTTGTGATAGCCTTATGCACTGCTTCAGGTGACAAAGATTCCAGCTGACTTGAAGTTAATCCAACCACGGCATCTGACAAAGACCCAAGGGTATCATTCAATGTCCGGTTTTGCATGGCAATGTTCAGGAGCTGAGATTTGAGCTAAAGTAAATAAACAAAAGCAGATGGCAAATAAAAACTTGCCATTATCACCCAAAACTTTAACTGCAGTTTCTGGAACAGGCATTGACAACCATTTAGTGACCACACACACTTAATAAAAATTAAAAAAATAGAACCAGTTTTCAAAAGAATATGAAACAGAAGGAAACAGAATGAGACAAGAATGAGCACAGTGGAAAAAAAACACCCTAAAATAGGCTTTTATTCTTTGCATTATACGATTAAGAATTATTTCAACTTATTTCTTAGATCCCAGTCATTTTTCACTCTTTTATTTCCAAATTCAAAAAAAGTCCCACCTCCTCTCCTTTCAGGATTAGGCTAGGGAAGAAAAATGAGTTTTGTACCCACCTTCTGAACGTCAGTCTGAAAACCTCTCAACTGATTGCATTTAATCATTTGATGAAGTAAAGCTCGGGCCACAGCAGCATCCATTTGTTCCACATCATCATGAAAGCAAACCAATAAGCCTAGCCTAGAAGAAAATATGTTAGCTAACTTCTGACATAAAAGGTGTCATTCTCGGGAAATGGAAATATAGCATGGCATACTCTACTTGTGCTCAAAACTTGAATAAATTCTGTCACTAGTGCCTTAAATTGCAATCTTTAAAACTTCACGTGGCCTGAAATTGGGGCATGACACATATGTACCGTTCTCTGTGTTTGGCTGAAATCTACAGCTTGTGCTGTCAAAATTCCTGGTTCCATTTTTCTGTGGCTGGATTTTTGCAGCTAACGACTCCACTTCCCTTGCAGAATTTGCAGTGCAATCTCTGCTTTGAGAAGGATGGAGAGCTAAATAAGTCTCTAGAAATGGTTTGCTGTGTTATCTGGATTGACTGGATGCTTCAAAGTTTAAACCCTGCTTGGATTTCACATGTAACAGAACTCATTTATATGTCAGAGCAACAGTTAGAGCATTACATAGTCTCTTTATTGTTTCAGGTTTAAACAAAGCCTGCTGTTTCATATAAGGTCGCGGGTTCGATTCCCGTTCGGTCCCCATGTGTTGCCTGATCTAGTCGAGAGGTGGCGTCCCTGGCGGCAGGGAGGCTGGATTAAAATGATCTCTAAGGTCCCTTCCAGCTTAGGCCATTCTATGATGTCACACATATGTCTGGCTGATGGATGGAGACCTGTCCACTCAACACCGGCCAGGAGCAAACGTGCTCAGACTCACTGTTTGAGTAGTACCAGCACAGCAGCCTGCAGGGCAGCGTTGTGAACCAGACATGGAGCTCACTATTTTCTTCACAGTACCCGTGCTGTAATATTCACATTAACCTCTGTAAAGTGCAAGCACAACCGTAGCTGGTGGGGAGAAACAGTCACACCACCAAGGGTGAGCACCTGCTGTAGGTGACCTTCTGCCTAAGGCCTCGTGCTTATTTGCTGCCATTACCCGCAGCCCTGCAAAGGATGCCTGAATCGTGAGTCGCTCTCTCTGGACTTTAAACTTCACAGTGATGGTGATGAAGTTGTTTATAGGAAGCCTGAAACGATCCCCTGTCACTGTAAACAATTAGCTTTTGCTTTCATAATTTATACAGGACAAGAACCTACAAAGCCCAGCTTTCCTGTGTCGTGGGTTAGGGCTGGGCCGGCC
>NW_009732503.1:16440-23942 GCF_000703405.1 Apaloderma vittatum | reverse complement strand
TGCAGAGCTGCTTCTGTGTGAGCAACGAGAGTGGCATGGTCAGCAAAAAGCAGCTCGCGGACAAATTGACTTAGAGTCTTGATGTGGACCTTCAGTTGCGTTAGGTTTAATAGGTTACCATCGGTACGATAGTGGATGTAAATGCCGTTATCATCATCGAGGTCTGCTGTGGCCCTTTGGAGCATCATGCTGAAGAAGATTGTGAATAGAGTTGGTGCGAGAACACAACCTTGTTTCACGCCATTGGTTATTGAGAAGGGCTCAGAGAGTGCATCGCCAGATCTGACTTGGCTGCGCTGATCCTCGTGTCACAGGGTAATCATTTTGAGGAACTTGGGAGGACATCCTAATCGTTACAAGATCTGCCGCAGGCCTCTTCTACTCACAATGTCAAACGTTTGATGAGGTCAATGAAAGTTACACAGAGTCCTTGTTCTGCTCCCTACACTTCTTTTGCAGTTGTCTGAGAACAAATACCATGTCTGTGGTACTCCTGTTGGCTCTGAAACCACGTTGGCTTTCAGGCAGAATTTCTTCTGAGATAGCTGGTACTGGTCTGTTCAAAAGTATTCTTGTAAGGATTTTACCAGCAATACAGAGCAAAGTAATATCTCAGTAATTTGAACAGTCTGATTCTTTTCCTTTCTTCTTGTACAGGGTGATGATGACTGCATCATGGAGACTTTTTCCCAGCAATGCACAATGATCTTGTGAAATTCCAGACTTCAGGTGGGATTCCATCAGTCTCAGCTGCCTTGCCAGTTTTCACCTCCTGTATGACCTCTCCCATACTAAGGACTATATCCAATTATTTTTCACTAGTTGTTGTGTAATGTGCCAAATTGCTGAGCCTTGAACTACACGGATGACACTAAAGAGAGTCTGGAAATGTTCAGACCATCTATTCAGGATGGAGGCTTCATCCGTGAGAAGCATTTGGCCATCTACTCTTAGCAGCTGGCTTTGAACGTGGTGTGTGAGTTCCTTCAGCTGAGACGTGTCTGGCATGGGAGACCCTATTGGAGGCATATGCCACCGTCAGCATAGCTCGCAACCTCACAAGGGCAGGCAAGATTCTCCCCTGCGACAAGAGGATGTCTGTGGAGAAGACAGAGGCTTGTAGCAGAGTGAAAATACACAATGTGATTCAAAGTTTTAATGGTGCTCCAAGGCATTTTAGGGCTTATAGTGAAAGCCTTCCAAAGCAAAAGAGGGATGAGAGAGGTCCTGAAGGCTTAAAATTTATGTAAAAAGCAGATATAAAAATAAAATAAATCAATTGCTGAAGTCTGATGAGCTTCTTCACTGAAGCACCACTACGTTGTGTGCAAAATAAATAACCTTACTCCCTCTCTCACACAGCAAAGGCTCAGGCAGACAAACTGCAACTGTTGAGGAAGCTTAATGAACCCTCTATTCCCATTCTTTTCCTTTTTTATCCTACCTTTTCCTGCCTTCCTCCCATGAGACACTAAGAGATACCATCTCTTAGTTTAAGATTTCTTCCCTTGCAAGTGACTAGAAGCTGGTGCTTGATCAGCTGCAACTTCTTGAGAATAGCTTGCAATTATGGTGAAAATGAAGCATCTTTGAAAATTTTTCTGGTACATCTGCAAGTGCTACTCTTAGCAAAGTTTCAATTAATTCAACTTTTAATCATTTACATAATTTCATTCGTCTTTAAAATTACTTCTGAAATACTTTTTGTCATTGTCTTCAAGAGTTTACCAGCAAATACGGAGCAGGAGTTGTCTTTTTATCATTATTCTTTGGAAGTGAAATACTTTATTGCACTTTATGTTAATAAAAGCTTAATAATTTAAGGAGCTCTTTTCTTCACTGCCATGATGATAAGAAGTAAAACCAGTATTGCCAAACTGACAGATATGGATAGCATGAGAAAGCCCCACAGAAACTGTGAGAAGCAGAAAAAGAAAATATAGGTAAACATAAATTTATACATTCTGGGTTCTTTTTGCTTTGTCTCCTAGTTTCTGAGCTATCATAATCATACAAGTTACTCAATCAGAACTTTCTGAGCTGTCAGAGTAAATAGTTACTACAAGTGCAACTGGGATTCTCACATCATCACTCATTTCCAAGGGCACACATTTTGTGAAAAGAAAATGATACCAAGAGAATATTTTTTGATAAAATCAGGGACTCTGGGCATGATGGTAAATGTAACACCTTACATCCTGGAGAGAAAAAAAAAAAGGAAAAAAAAAAGAAAAAAAAAAAGAAGAAGCGAGAATCAACCTTGATCAAATATTGAAAAGAGTTTATTGTTCCACTGAGCAAAGTCCCTTAGCCCAAGTAGACAGATTTCTCTTCATGCTCATCAACAATAACTTTTGCTCCTTTGCTGGGTTTGGACAACAAGTCTTGCTTTTCTATTACAAAGTTTGAGGGGTAGAGTAAATTCTGAGGTGTTTTCACATGGACAGCTCTGCTCAATTCTCATTGGCATTTCTCCTGCAGTGCTAACCCGAATCTGCCAAGGATTTTCCTGTATGAGACAAAGGGAGTTGCTGGTGACTTCTGTTTCAGAAACAAGCTGCAAGAAATGCTACCAAGTGAAGAACTGAATAACCTGTCTCATAGGATATTTTCTTACTTTCTTCTAGTAGCTGAGGTCACCTTCAGCTCTGCAGGAATGTAGATGAGACGGAGTGTCATGCTGAGAAAAAAAAATACGCCTAAGCACAAAAAGAATGACAGGTCAAAAAGCAGAAAAGAAATTTGGAGGAAAAAAGCAGCATTCTTTTTCCTCCATTTGTTTATTCTGTGACTAAAGTAAATTATTTATTCATTCTTAAAGAATTTTATCTGTGTAAATGGAAATTGTTTCTTTCCTTTTTGGTTTAAAATTGTTGGTCAGTGAATGTACATTGGCATATATTATTTTAGAAGATTTTTTTTTTTAAGACTGCTATATTTGGTGGTGATTTAATCCTGTTCCAAGTCGTATTTGGAGTGGCTATTTTTGTGGGATTTTTCAATCTGGTCTTGTTTCCAGAAAGAAGGATAGGTTCTGACTAGCATACAATTGTTTTGTTTGGGTTTTTTTATTTGTTTGTTTATTTTAGTGAATACTTTAGCTTCAATGTAAATGTCTCCCCCCCTTTTTTATTTTCCTTTTGATTTATAGCACTAAAATTTGAAGCCACATACTGGTTTAGGCATAAAAATGAGGATATATCTTTGTACTTATATTGTACATTTAAGACGTCTTTGTACTGCTTGTATGTCAAAATCTACTCTTGTCCAAAGACTGTGGCATGAGAATTTGGCCTACAGAGCTTGCTCAAACGCAGCATCCATTACTAGACTTATAGGCATAGGACAGAGCTGGAAAGGAAAGAATTTTATAGCATACAGACATCCAAGCTAAAGTATTGCTGGTGTAGGATACTTCTTGATCTCTTGTCCGGTTGTGCAAAGGATAGATTGTAAAGACAAAATACTTGGACAGCAGCGTAAGAAATACATCATCTTAACCAGCTTTCTGCCTGGGTGGAACCCCAGCAGCTCTCTGTTGGTATTATCAAGCCAATACACGAGCAGGGAGTAGAGGTGGTGGAGAAGAAGGTGGAGAACAGGGAGCTCAGGCAGAGCTGCAGCAGCAAGAGGCTTCAGGAAAAAAAGCAGCCAGGGAGGACCTCACTTCTGCTGCCTGAAGCCCTGAACCATGGATGGGGTGAAGGTATGAGCTACTGGGGATGAAGCTGTGGTTACAGCTTATACCACAGCTCGGTTGATGCATGATACTAGTTAAGTAGCAGCAACTCGATCTCGTGTCTAAGCTGTAATTGGTGTGGCTTTGTCTACTGTGATGCTATCTGATCTGGTAAGGGAGATGACAAATATATGGATTTATTTAATTTCTTCATTTAAATTTACGATAATTTAAAAAGATGTTTTTCCAAGGCATCTAGCCTCCCCCCCAACATTGTTAATAATTCTATAAAATAAAAGCACCATTAAACTAATCATTTCCACGTGCACTGAGCCAGTCAGCTGCCTTTCAAAACTCCTTCCCACCCCTTTATCATTGTGGGAAGCCTACAATCAGTCCTCTCCAAAACTCTCTCAAGCAAATGTCTGGACAGAGCGATGCTACATAGTCAGGCTGCACAATATCTCTGTGGAAGACACAAAGCTTTTTCAGAGTAAAAATAGATAGCATGAATTTATGTAATCTTCAACCTGTAATCTGAGCTGGATGTCAAAACAAGTTCCCATTAGTATTGCTGTCTCTTTTCTTCACTTCATAGTTGTTTCTACCAGTGTTTTAACTTCAGAGAAAAAGTGGATATTATTTTCTTAAGTTCTCTCTTTTCCACCACCTGTTCGCATTGTGAACTGGGCAGCTTACCGTTGACATGATAGAGCAAAATTCCTTGCTAAAGATCTCAAAGTGGAGACCTGTTGATCTTGCCAGTTTTCTACTGCAGTATCCCCAGTATCACTCATTTTTCTGCAAAGGGTTCATCTTCTGTGAAGTCAGCTCAAACTACACCAAAGATAATACAATAGAGACGACAAATTCAGAGTGAATAACTCTATTTCTACCTCTGCCTACAGTCCTGTAGAAGTGCCATCCCTTAAGTCAAACAAAAAAAAATACATATTGCTCATGCAGCTTGATGAACCAAAGGTTGAAAATAGAAATTATATTTGCTTTCAAACATGTATAAATAACAATATGGGGAAAAAATATGGATTAAAGTTGACAAAGAACTTAGGCTGATCACCTTATGAACATCAGAAGAGTTAGTGAACAGCCTCTCAGGAACCGTAGTAGGAGCAAACCCCCTAAATTTTAGCTGAAGATCTTGAAAAAATTCATGCAATAAATTGGACCTGGCTGTCCACCCCTAAAACAGAGCGTACTATAGCTTTCATCATCACCATGGCTAAGCTTCGCAAAGATATGGGAAGGACTCTACCCACACTTGCTACAAGCGCTCTGATGGCTAAAAAGCCGATGTGGGATATGTTGCAAGTGAGTGTCAATGTGAACACACCTTTGGAGACAGGTGTATGCCTTTGTCTCTTTCTGTTTGTTCGACCACATCAGAAGATGCCCGTTAGCTGCAGTTAGCCAATCAGGTGGAGGGTGGAGATGAGCTGTGGTTAGGTCACCTTTTCTAGGCCCCTCTCTGTGAGGAGCAAGCAGTGCTCTCCTTGAAAAAGGCTGCTTGGTCACTCAGGATGTTGCCAAACAAGACTGTCATCTCCAGGGTCAGTCTCAAGCGACCAATGTCCTGAACCACCTGCATGCAGGGTTAGGTCTGCGGCTTCCAGTGCACCTTATCACCTGCTGTTTCATCCCTCTCCTGTCGCTACAGGACTTTACAAATATGGGTGTAACCTTCAAGTCTGCGAAATGATGAGGCTCAGCGTGCGCAGAACTGGCCCCACCCTTTACTCCTAAGCTTCATCTGCCAGAGCCTAGTGAGCTTGGACGGTGACAGCAAAGTCCTCAGGACTATAGCTTTACTGCAAAGAAAAAAACCACTAAAATATGAAGTTGGGTGAAGACATGATTATGCACTGAATGCATCCCATGTTAGCACTTAGCATTATTCTTTGCAAAATCATATGGTACAATGGTTCTAAATATTCTAACCACTACTACAATTTCATACCCTGAAGAGTTTGTAATGGAAGCTCCTTGGCCTGCCTTTGTCTTGGCAGATGCCCTGGAGTCCACAAGTATTCTTCAGAGCTTCCTCCATCCAGCTGCAAGTCAGTCCCAGAATAGTAACAAAAGGCATGCAGAGATCGCATGTTTACTGACTGTGCAATGTAGATGTACAATAGCAGTGATTAATCAAAACACCAACGAATTATTCAATAGATTCCCTGAGAGACTGTTGAAGTGGAGCGGATCCTACTTTGGGTTAAAGAGGAATAGCAGGTGATCTACAGAGATTTCTTCCCAGCTCAGTTACTCTGTTGCAACATTGCAAGCATTGGAATGTCTTTCAGTAAGCCATGATCTCACTCAAGTTACATCCATCCTGCCATGTTTGGGGACTAGCAGAGTATTAAGACTGAGAGAAATGTTGTGCCAAAACCAAATAATTATAATTTACTAAATAGGAAATTATCTTTCCTCCTGAAAACCACAGTGCTAAAAAAGGGAAGTGTTTCCTTTCCTACTAGCTTTATGATTATGATTAATAGAGGTAGTAAAATCCCAACATGCAGATCAAAATCTTTCATTTTTAGAAAGGGGCAAATTTCTGTAACCCAAAGCAATTCAAGAAACACAAGCATTTCCTTCAATTTTTCTCCTCAGCAGGGAGGAGAGTTCCTATGGGGGCTAATGAAGCCCAGCTGGGTTTTGGAGAAGGTCTATAACAAACTGTCCCTATATTGCGCATTTCTCAAGCTTTCATACTACTAGGTTGAAGAATGAAACTACCATGTAGATATCTAGTCTGAAGAGACAAACACACCAAAAAAATGAATTTGAAAGTGATTCTTCCCTCTCTTGTTCCTCAAATATGGCTCTAACTTGTGCCAAGAAAGAATAAAATTCAAAATTTCTAATCTAGAAAAAGACACCTAATGAGGGATGGTAATGAATCAGGTCTATACTTATTAATAAGGTTTTATTTCATACAAGAAAAAAGCATTTAACAATGAAGAGAGGCAAGTGATATTTCTCTCACCTCCCCAATTTTATTTTGGCTCTAGCTACTTCATAGTTCACCTCAGGAATGTGTTTCCCCCATTATCTCCTTCCTGGAAACAGGATCCCTTAGGACTGATCCCTGCATTTTTCCATGTTTTATATTACCTTTGCTATCTATCCTATACTAGCTAATCTCAAATTGAAGTTTCATGCCTTACATATGCTATTTTTTTCAGTTAGCTCTGTACAAAGTGCACCCACAGATGGTAATACAGATGGTAAAGTTTTCTCACAATAACAGTAATAATTCTGTTTATTCTTAGATGTTCACATGACTTCCAGTTTCAGCCCACCTTTATGATTATGTGTATGAGTGTCACATAGAACTAGAAGACAAAGAATACCTCATCTCCTCAGTTTGCTCCCTCATCTCCCATTAGCACTTCATTACATTAGTTTTGTCTCAGTCTGTTTTAAAGTAAACCTGTTAATTCCACTGGAGACAAAAATTATGCACACACCTACGATAGCTTTGAGTTTTTGGTGTGAGTTATTTTTGCCCCATGGGTAAGACACAAATAAACAATAAGAATGTCTCAGGGTTAAGAAGGTGTCACACAGAGCAGAGGATGATATGCCTTGTAGCAAGCATTGCCAGTCTACATATGCTAACTCTGAGCATTGTGGACACTAGCACTTCTGCCTCTGGAGTAATTGTCATTCCCTAAAGTAGAACGTTTTCCTTTGTGGAGACAGCCAAACTGACCAGATGACTATATAATCATAGAATGTCTTAGGTTGGAAGGGACCTTACAGATCATCTAATTCAACCTCCCTACCATGGGCAGGAATG
>NW_009732503.1:8023-16409 GCF_000703405.1 Apaloderma vittatum | reverse complement strand
GACCAGGTTGCTCAAGGCTTCATCCAACCTGGCCTTGAACATCGCCAGGGAGGGGGCATCCACGACCTCTCTGGGCAATCTATTCCAGAGTCTTGCCACCCTAGTACTGAAGAAATTCTTCCTAAGATCCAATCTAAATCTACTCTTCAATTTGAATCCATTTCTCCTTGTCCTATTGGTGGACACTCTTGCAAAAAGTCCCTCTCCAGCCTTGCTGTAGATTCCTTTCAGGTGTTGGAAGGCAGCTATTAGGTCCCCCTGAAGTCTTCTGCAGGCTGAACAATCCCAGCGCCCTCAGCTTGTCCTCATAGCAGAGGTGCTCCAGCCCCTGGATCATCTTTGTGGCCTTCTCTGAACTCATTCCAACAGATCTATGTCCCTCTTATGATGAGGACACCAGAAGTGGATGCGGTATTCGAGGTGGGGTCTCCTAAGAGCAGATTAAAGGGAGAGAATCACCTCTCTTTATCTGCTGGACACACTCCTCTTAACGCAGCCCAGGACATGGTTGGCCTTCTGAGCTGCATGAGTACCCTGCCGGCTCATGTTGAGCTTCTTGTCTATCTACATGTCCAAGTCCTTCTCTTCAGGGCTACTCCAATCCACTCTGTGCCCAGTTTATATATGTGCCTGGGATTGGCTCAACGTGGGTGCAGGACCCTACACTTTGATTGTTGAACCTCATGCAATTTGCACTTGTCCATTTCTCAAGCCTATCAAGGTCCCTCTGAATGGCATCATCTTACACCCACAATTCACAGAAGCTGCAAAAAAGGAACCACTTGAATGACAAACTATCTACATATCTTAGATAATTATGTGCTCATAGAGCACAAGAATGAACAAGGCTGTGCTAGGAAGGTACCAGCTCCAGAAATTATTTGCTGCTGGACTGTAGAATATCAGTGCAGGACAGCTGCCAAGTGGTGGGTTCATAAAGACCATCGTCTTCTTTAGCTTGTAGGATGGAGTGACAGAAACACATCCCATAACCCAGGTTGTATTTGGAGGCACCACAGTAGATATTTGATATAAAGATGTGTATGTGAGGCCATTCTTTTTCCTTTCTTGCTTGATTTTTGTTTGATTTTGTTTTTCCTGAGCTGAATTAATCTCTATACTAGCTAAACTAGTATAATCACCCATTCAACACATCTAGATGATGTATTCCAACAGGACTTATAACACAAATGTTTGCTTTGTCCACAAAATTATGTTACGTTCTCTTTCTTTCTCTCTCCCTCTCTTTCCACCCAGAGGGGATCCTCAATGTCTAATTTAGATAAGGCATTCAACTTTCCCACAATAAAGTCTTGGGAGATAAATCCCATACCAATGCAACAGTCTGAGGTTTGCTGGGCTGTGCACCGATGGTCCTACAAGCACCAAATGCATGACCGAATGCTACGTTGTGCAGTCAGTGTACTGTTAACACTTTAGATGTGGTGTCTGGCACTGATCAGATCTTGCAGGAGTCAAAAAGTTGTTACTGAGCTTTTACGCCCTAAGTATTTTAGAGTTTATTTAGGGAACTCTGCAATTTCCTTAATCTTATCTATGTATTCAAGATAGGAGTTACACCGTTAAAGGGTAAGAGGCAGTTGTAAGATCAACCGAAAGAAAACTCTAGGCATTCGGAAAAGCATAATTCACAGGAGGAGTTAAGGGCTGGAACATGCTGCACAGAGAGGGAATGGAATCTCCGCCCTTGGAGATTTTCAAAGCCTGATAGGATAAGATCCTTGGAAATGTGATCATGTCTTGAAGTTAGCACACCTCTGAGCAAGGGGTTGGATTTGTGGCCTCCAGAGGTCCCTTCCAACATAAATTATTCTATGATTTTATGATGGTGCTACTCCACACCATCTAGCTGCTGCAAGCATATTTTGTGGGACAGGACAGGATTCTCAAGCTTTCTTTCTTATCCTCTCAGAGTCTGGATTTACTAACCTTCCAGGTATGCTGCAATGACCATTTCTTCTCCAAGATTTTAATGAGTTCAAGGATTTGTAGACATAGGTGCTGTGATTCAAAGAGGGATTATGACATAGTCCAGTGGTGCTTCCAAGAAAGGATATTCAAAAGCACTCAGTATTGGTCTAAGTAATTCCACTGACATCATTGGGTATTTTACCTTGGATGTGAATGGCAGCAGTGTTAGGTCAAAGCCAAGTGCTTTAGAAAATCCTGTCAATAGTCTTTTGGGAAAGTCTATGGTTTGGAAAACCCATAATTAGGAACTTAATGAATCAAAGTATCCTAATGAACATTGTGGATTTTCTAACTAAGCATGTTAAACTTTAGGAGGTGCCTTTAACTTCCCAACAGTCACCAAAGAAATCAAAATAGTAAATAATTCTCCAAAGGTCCCTTTCTAAAAACCACGGCAATGAGAAGATGAAAGAGGTATAAACATCTGCTGTAATATTAGATCTAGAGAGAAAAAAAAAGAAAGAGCTTGCAAAAAGAATTCAATACTACTAATAAAAATACAGACTAATTTGAATAATTTTTCAAAATGACAGCTGTTTTACTAATGAATCACTAAAATATTTTTCATTCAGTCAAACAATATTTTAGAAATTGTGGGACATAGAAAGGATATCCCTTGCTGTGCAGAGAAACATAATACGTGCTCCATGGAGTAAGAAACTTTAATGATATATGCAGTTTTGTTATTAAAAGTGAGTTATATATTTTGCTGTAGAGTGGAAAATTGTGACCCAGTATAACATATCTTCACATTGTTTATAACTTGAGGAGAATCAACATTCTGGGTTCTCAGTTCGCACAGTAGGAATTACATTTATTTTGGCCAAATGTGATTTATATAACTGCAAGGAACAATAAAACATGAACTTTATGGTGTTTTCTTACCTAAAAATAATATAGAGCTTGTAAAAGTGAAGAGATTATTATTGTAAAGAAAAAGACAGTAACTTAAAAGCTGAAGCTCATTTTACTGCTATGTAAAACTTATCCCAGCTCAATGATTAAGGCACCTGTGTCTGCATTTTCATTTGAGCGTGGTAATCTCTGATAGCAAACTTTCTTTTCTCAGTAGAAGCAATCACTACTGAAGGAAAAAAAAAAAGGTTTTATACCTCATGTACCTTTTCTTACTTATCAGTAAGGTGAATTCACTGAAGTTCTAAGGAACTCTGTGGAGATTAGTGCCCTATAACAATACCGGTATGAGTAGAAAATGAGTTGTCCAAAAGGTCCTGTCCCATCCTATCCTATCCTATCCTATCCTATCCTATCCTATCCTATCCTATCCTATCCTATCCTATCCTATCCTATTCCAGTCCATCCCATCTTAATACCATAAACCCCATTAAAGCAAAAGCGCAGTCAGTGCAGCTGAATCTTGATCATCTCAACTTTGGAGTGGTTTGACAGTCCAAGAAAATAACTCTTTCCTGAATGACCTTTGGAGAGTTTACAGCCTAGCCTGTACCAAGGATTACTCCCAATAAATAGTAGGATGGAGTGGAGGCAAAAAAAATTTAAAAGTTTTAGGCAGACTTCACACGTTGGTCCTTGGGACAGTGACTGTACTTTGCCAATATTTAGTTTATTAACAATGTAGTGATTACACTAAAATATTTTGGGTTTATCAGAGTGCACTCCAGTGACACAGACAGTAACAGCAATAAAATCTGTCACAAGTGGTTCAGTCTTTTTCTTGCTCTTTCTCTGGTGGGACAATATACATAGGGAGAAGTACTACTTTAGTTTTAGAGACAGGGAAAATAATCTCTAGAGATAAGTAAGTGAATCTTACAAAACCTCATGAGGGACTGTGTCAGAGTTGGAAACAATTGAACTGGTCTCTTGTTTTCCAGTACTTTGCTTTTTTCAAAAGTTCATTTAAATTCTTTTCTTAATGAAAGGGGATACTGAACTATAATTAAAGAGAATGCTCTATTGAAAACACAAAAATAGAACAATAAAAAAAAGACACACAATGCCACAAATGACAGCATAAATTGTAATCTTGTAAAACCATATGTACCGCAACTAAGTCATGCATATTCTTCCAATGAGTTTTCCAAATAATCTTTACGAAGCTGTATAATACCATTTGTAAGGCTGAAGATGGTTGAGTCACATCTCTCTGAAGAGAATGCAAATGGGAGATGAGGGGTCCAGAGACTTTCTGTTTCCTGCTGGGCTGATCATCTCTGCTCCAACACACCCTGTGCTCACTGGTTCTATTGCTCATGCACAACTGATGCCCGCATACGCAGCAATCACCTGCTCAGAGGGGAGTTATTTGATTTCTAATGGGATGAAGTTAGTGGTCCAAAGACCTGATCTTACTACACTAGAGCAAAGAATGCATTAATCATTCTATGATTCTATGATTCTATGACTAAAAATCAAGCAACTCTCACATGGAATGTTCTACTGTGAAGTACTAGCAGAATGGTTGATAAAACTTTTTATTTACAGTTTTAGAATCTACATTCCTAATCACAGAATCACAGAATCTCTTTGTTTGGAAGAGACCTTTAAGATCACCAAGTCCAACCATTAACCTAGTAAGGCCAGGTCACCACTAAACTATGCCCCTAGACTCCATATCAACAATTTCTTTAAATATTTCCAGTCATAGTGAATCTCCCACTGGGCAGCCTGTTCCAAGGCCCAATGATCCTTTCAGTGAAGATCATCTTCTTAACATCCAGTCTAAACTACCCCTGGCACAGCTTGCAGCCATTTCCTCTTGTCCTACCACTTACTGCCGGGGAGAAAAGGCTGTCCAAAAGGATGAGTGTCAGGAGGATGGAGCCAGGCTTTCCTCAGTGATGTCTCATGATAGGACAAGGGGCAAGAGGTGCAAGCTGAAGCATAGGAGGTTCCACAGAAACATTAGGAAAAACTTTTTCACTGTGAAGGTGACAGAGCACTGGAACAGGCTGCCCAGAGAAGTTGTGGAGTCTCCTTCGCTGAAGACTTTCAAAACCCACATGGACACTTTCCCATGTGACCAATCCAGGTGATCCTGCTCTGGCAGGTGGGTTGGACTAGAAGATCTTTTGAGGTTCCTTCCAAACCCTAACATTCTGTGATTCCTCTAATGTTTTCTAGCACATTCCTATATGCCTGCATAATTTTATGTAGTGATTCTGAGGCTCCACATTTGGAAAACAGGTGTGTAAAACAGCTTGGCCCCAGTATCTTTGACTATGGTTGCATTAGCAAAGTGGACAGGATCAAAGCAGTGGCCCAAGAACAGTTAACCATGGGGTTAAATCGTTAATCCTTTCCCTGGTGCTGCTTTGGCTCACATTAAATGTCACTGTCTGTGAACATTCTGTGATTCTCTGATTCTGTGATCTCCTTCTATCTCCAACCTCCTTTCAGGTACTTGGAGAGAGCAATAAGGTCTCCCCTAAAGCCTTCTTTTCTCCCAGCTAAACAATACCAATTCCTTCAGCTCCTCTTCATAGGTCTTGTGTTCCAGACCCTTTACTCCAGCACCTCAAAGTCCTTCTTGTTTTCAAACTGAACACAGGATCCAAGGTGCAGCCCCACCAGTGCCGAGTACTGAGGGACAATCATTTCCCTGGTCCTGCTGGCCACACTATGTCTGATACGGTCAGGATGCTGTTGATCTTCTTGGCCACCTGGGCACACTGCTTGAGCATGTTTAGCTGGCTGTCAAACAACACCCTTAGATTCTTTTTCAAGGTGCAGTCTTCCAACTACACATCCCCAAGTCTGTAGATTTCTATAGGGATTTTATGACCCAAGTTCAGAACCCAGCACTTGGCCTTGTTAAACCTCACACAACTGGTATCAATCCACCAATCCAGTCTGTCCAGATCCCTCTGTAGAACCTTCTTTATATCAAGCAGATCAGTGCTCCCTCCCAGCTTCATGTTACCTGCAAAGTTACTGGGGGTGCACTTGATCCCTTCATCCAGATCATTAATAAAGAAATAAAAAGCACAGGTCCCAACACTGAGCCTTGGGGACACCACTTGTGGCTGGAATATATATAATGTATATGATACATACATATATTGTATAATACTCATAGATATGGATATTTTGCACAATTAGCTTTAGGCATTTGCAAGACATACCTAATTTAGATATCAATAGAAAGATAAGGGGATCTGCAAATTATATCACTGAAAATTGAATAGTCTTCTAGACAAGTCCAACCCTTGCCTTTAGATACAAAGCAAGCCTTTGGTAAAAAAAAAAAAAAAGAAAAGAAAAAGAAAGAAAAGGCTAGTAACACCAGGAGAAAGTTAAGAGTTTCTAAGACTTCCCTTAAAATCTAGATCTCCAACCATGTGTTGGTGTAGGTTTTTTTTCTCAGCTAATTCCTTACTGGGAATCACAATTAATTTTCTATCAATAGGTCGTAACTATCGTAGAATCATAGAATCATAGAATCATATAATCACAGAATCATAGAATCATAGAATGGCCTAGGCTGGAAGGGACCTTAGAGATCATTTAGTCCAACCTCCCTGTCATGGGCATGGACGTTTCTCTACTAAATGAGGCAACACATGGGGACCGAACGGGGATCAAACGTGCAATCTTAGTGTTATCAGCACCACACTCTGACCGACTGAGCTAACCAGCCCCCTACCTATGAAGCAGGATAGCTGGAAGATGAGTTTGAGTCCTTAAAATGGAAACAAATACACACATTAAGAAATATGTAATTCTGATTATTTTTAATAGAAAACATTACATTTTCAGGTAAATATTAGATTAATGGGAAATCAGTGTTATGGAAATACTGTGGAAAATGCGTGTAAAGTGCAAGTAGCTTTTTTTTCCTCACAATTTCAGACCATTTGAGCTTTATAAATCTTCCACAGGGCAGTTCTTTCCATGTTGTTGAAGACAGGGCATATTGCTGGCTCATCTGGGCATAAGGCTCTCTAGGAGATTTCAGTCAAGTTTTGAAGAAAAGGGAAACATCAGAGGCTTAGGAACACCATTTGCAAAAGACACAACAGTTCTGTTGAAACAGTATTTCACTTTTGAAAAGTTCTTTTGTGTATCATCTTTTAAAAAAAAAAAATTCTTAGAAAGCAAAGAATGCCTTAGAAAAAACACTCAATTTTCCACAGAAACATTTAGAAAGTTTTCTAAAAGATAGCTTTTACCACTGCAAAGTTGAGCAACTTTGTGATATCTCCTTTTCTTCTTTCCTTTCTTTTCATTTTGTTAGATATGTACAGTAATTTTATCATATCTAGAGGACATCGTTACTCCAAACACATGGATTGTCAGTAATAGACCTCATATCTTGACCAGGATCACTGATCATTCTTTGGATAAAACAGTTTTTAAATAGATTTTCCTTTTTGTTGTGGTTCTACCATATTTGTGGTTCATTTTTGCTAATTGTCACTAATGACTGGAAAACTCATCAAATATTATGGAACTGCAAGCAGCAGTAAAGCAGAAAAGTGCAATAAAAATGAGGTAATGGATCACAAAATGCACTTTGTGCATTTATTTGGACAACTGTAGTTTAGTTGAATTTTTTAATGATGCTCTATTTTATCCAGTAAATGGCTCTAAGATCTGTTTTCTGAACAATAATAAGACTTTGGTAGCACCAACTCTCAGGACATTCCTTGCTAAGGAAGGAGACAGATGGATCACATTTTTTTCATGGCTGTTTCATTTTATTTTGTGTAGTGGAATAAACACGGAAAATGAAAAATAATTAAAAAAAAAGAATGATTGCCATTTACACTGAGGTCCACTTATATTATTCCGGTAGTGTAAAGGGCCTTATAAATTAAATGTAAAGAAACCTTAATGTATTTGAGAGTCAATCACAGTGCAATTAGTATGAATAAACCCAAAGTGCTGAGAATACTGCAAATTAAAAAGATAAAAAGGAATTGTCTTTGAGGTTGTAGAGAACAAGGACAATCAGTTAGCACATGGTATGTAAGATAACAGGGACAGGGGAAAGCAAATTCCTATCAGCGCTGGGGAGAAGTCCTGTTCTGAGGTCAGTTCCTACTGTCTTTGATTTCTGAGGCAAAGCAAACTGCTGTTGAGTGCAGGAATTGGCTCCCTTTTGAAGAGCACCATGAAACACTGGATGTTCACACAGTGAAGCTCTGGCCTCAGGGGAAAAAAGGTCTGAAAAAGGGGCCAGAAAAACTCAGCAGATTCTTTGAGGTCATACTGATCAAGGTGTGGGGTTTCCTGCCAGTGCTGTGGGCAGACAGTGAGCCTCGGCATCCATCAGAGAAATCCCCAGAAGAAAGAATTTCATGGATCTGAGAATATCCATAGGGGGGCTCAGTCTTTTAATCTAAACTGTTTTTCTTTCAGTATTTTCCTGTTTTTTCCTGACAACTGGGGTATTACGGAAAGTGCAGTA
>NW_009732503.1:469-7992 GCF_000703405.1 Apaloderma vittatum | reverse complement strand
CAGGAATGCAAAGTTGTGCTTCCCATATGAATGTAATAAAAACATTGAAATTTCTTAATAAAATCTTGTGATATCTTTTGAGTGCTGTCTGTGAAATACACAGCCCTGGAAAAAATGTGATTAAAACATACTTACTGCAGAGTTCTGATAAGATAATACACAACTTAATGTTCATCCCAGTGCTGTGTGTGAATTTTTATTACTTAGACTACTATGTTCTGCATAGTATTTATTCACAGTTATATATAGTTCTATACACATACACATCTACACACAAATATATGCATATATACTCATGAATTAAAAGCGTGTACTTTGGAGTTATGGAGAAGTCTGCCAAGAGATCAGTCCCCTGCTTTATTCCGCAAGCACATGTAGATTCATGCAGCTTTATGAACAGAAGTTATCTTATTGATTTATTTTATGTAAAGCCATGCTTAAATGCAATCACAGTGAGGAACTGAGAAGGCCTTAGAGGATTGTAAAATGGTTTTCTTTTAGTTTATCACATTTATGACTTAATGGGAGCATATTTAGAAAGATTTTGAGTTTTACTACCAAAACTAAGAGTTAACATAACTTTTATTTCTTATTATCTTTTTTTAGCAAAAGAAGCATAATTATTATATTAGCATTTTGAAAAGAAGCATTTGCTGTTAGTGGGGAATGTCAATTCTCTGTTCAACAAGAGATGTAAACTTCATGTTAAATACCATCCTTCCTCTGGGAACATACAGGGAGGAAGGTTTTTCTACTTTTTGTTTCATGATATTTACACTGAACAATACTTACTCCTTTTTTTTTTGACTGAGAACGGCCTTATTGTGCAGGAAGGACAGATGAGAGAAGCAGAGACTCGTGACCCCAGCAGCATACTCCAAAAAAAGTCCAGGAACGATGATGAAGTCAATGATTTCCAGTGATATATCCAAACTGCTTGCACATTATGGCAGGTTTTCTAAATTAATAGATTATTGAGAGGGAAAATGATTACTCGGAAGCCCACTTACCATCCTGGACTGAATCTGGAAGACCATAGCTACACTCTATTTCATGCTCTGGGCTAAGAATCATTTTATCGCAGCAGCTCTTAAAAATTTAGCTGCAAGTGGCACGACACCACTCAGCTCACCTTTAAACTATGTGGAACACCTAGTGTCCAGACAGAAGGCCAGGAACTTGATTGCTGTCTGTTAAATTATTTCCTCTTGCTCAAATACCCAAACTCTGGTACACATCAAGGAGAAAATTAAACCTCAAAAAGTGAAGCCAAATTAAAAAATACGCTTCTACACAAAGAAAATTTGGTAACACGGGGAATGGAGAGCTGATGGAAATATGAACACACTTTAGAAATGTGTTACAATATCTCCTTTTCTTTACTGGATGGAATAGTCATATGGTTTAAAAACACACTATGATGAAAACCGGGCTCACAAGGGCAGCATAGAACAATTAGTCATGTTTAAAAAAAGAGCAACACTACAATTTAAAGGAATTTATGTGAAAATAAACATGATCTGAAGGAGAGTAGGATTAGACATTTATGAGACTGAATGATGAAAGCTATTGCACCATCTTGGATTAGACTTTTTTTTTATCTTTACTGCCATATTTTTGCAACATGCTTGGAGTAGTAAACTGCTCTTGTAAATGTTCCTTTTGATTTCATGCCGAAGCAGTAAACTCCCACACAAAATTTTTGAAAAAAATTAGTTATGTCCTGACTGATACAAACATGTGATACTCTAACCTATTTATAATATGTCCTGATTTCTAATCATCCCACTGACACAGGAGTCAAACCTGTGAGCTTACTAACAGTAGCAAGACAGCAAGTACCTCACAGTGGTCCCAAAGGCAGTAACAAATTTGAACAGTTTCTTCAATGAGGAGTAGGGATTAGAAACAGCCAACCAACCAAGGGAAAAGCGGAGGGCATAGATCAAACACTCTACTCTAATCCTGGAGGATTTTGCAGCAAGAAATATCTACAAGCACTTTGAATAGATAGACTTGGTCTGAGTGAGGAATAACTACTGGCATTAAGAATGAGACAGAGAAAAATAGAAGAAAACTAGTATCTGAGACCTCAGTTTAATTTTGTGGGACTGAGAGTGGAGGAAAGCTCCCACTCTGAGCAAAATACCCTGGGCAAAATCTGTGCTTCTTCATCGCAAAGCAGGGATGTTTTGAGCTGCAGAATCTGGGACAACCTCACGCTCCATCTGAGGCACCAGGTTTCACTGCACCAGAGGTGTGCTGGTGAGAGGTCTTTTCTGACTACAGCACATGAGATTCCACATTTATGTCTGCAGTACCTGTTCTGTGAGGATTTCAGTCCTTTCTCAGAACCAGATTTACACACCAAAGAAGCATTGACTTTCAAGCCTGCACCATGAGCATCCACAGTCCCAGGACACAAGCGTCAGCTGGGTACTCAAGCACACTCAATACTTGCTGATGGCTGCCCAGTTTGTTTGGTCAGCTTGCCCTTGCTCAGGCCATGTGAACATTTTCAGCTCAGGCTGCAGCTGAGGGAACAGCCAAAGGAGTGGGCAGGTACCGTATGGACCATCTGGCTCAAACTACTCAGACATGCTTTAAAAACTACTCCTCACCTTTCAGTGTCTCAGTTTAGTTTTTTATCTCTTATGGAGCAACCTGCAAAAGTGCAAAGGCCTTCTATTATCTTACAAATTTTGTATAATACAAATGTATGATACAAATTATGTATGTATGTTTGAAGTTATATCGAAGTACCTAGGCCTTTATTAGTTGGCACCTTATTTCCTTTTAATTCCTCTTTTCTTAAACGCGCTGTTGTGATTTGGATTTATGATGTAAGTAAGTAGCATAGATAATAAAACCTATACTGTTAAAAGGTAATAGTTTGGAAGAGATTCACATAATTACTCTAAACCAGGAAGCTAATTCCTCTAAATGATGGGAAATAGATCCCAAAGGGATATCTGCAGGAGTCTCACCGGTTCAGTTGTCTATAAGAAGCCTGAACTGGATGCCTGAAGTCAGGCAGTGTGAATAATCTCTGTATCTCCTTTCCTCCTCTCTCTCATTCTTACTCAATATCTTCACCTCTTCTCTTAGTACCGCGAAGCTTCTCAAAGTGCTTTTTTTTGTGTGTGTGTGTTTTAGTTCTTCGTGTACTCCTTTGAATAAGGAGTTCATCCTCTCCTTTGAGATGAACAGTGTCGCGTCTCTGAAAGAAAGGGGAGGGGGTCTATTTCATAAGTGATCAGCATTCAGTGTTCTCCTGCAAAATGTGATGTTTTGTTTAAGTATCACTGCTGGACCTCGCACAGCTTGCAAATATCTCCTGCTGTCTTTGTAGCTCAGATTTCATTGTTGTCTTCAGGATTGCTCTTCACGCTGAACATAATGGAAGCATTTAGATTAGTAGGAGAAAGCAAGCATATACATAAATATCAGCCGATAAACAGCAATGGATACTCTTCCTTTGACTCTTCAGGCAGGAAAAATAAGTCAAATTTCATCTGTATTCAATATATGAAGAATCTATCTTGAGATATGTATATGAGGCTCTCATTGCACCCTGAGATAGATGTGGCTGGCTTGACTATTGGTGGCTGGTTTTTTGTGTGTTTTGGTTTTTTTTCTCTCCAACCTGCTGTATAGGAAAACCCTGAAACCAGAATGCTGGCACATGCAAACCCAAATTTGTGTGAACCTTAATCTCCTTATCCCACAAAAAGCTGCTTGGGAAGCTGTTTGGTCAAACTTAAATGTTAAAATATAGATATGCATATATATTTATCAGTTTGTATTCACAAAGCTTAGAGACATCTCAAGTAAAACAGAAGTTCCGTAAGAACAAGTTCCATAAATTCCACAAGTATCTTCACATGGTGGTAGCAAAACCACAGGAGGAGCAAGGTTAAGAGACATGTCTAAGTGGCTTCACATGAATCAAGAGAGCAGAGGCAATTGCTAACTGTTTTGGCTTTCTCAGGCTTAACTGGTCAGGCTAAATGTCTAAACTTAGGCAGTGTGTATATGTAATTATTGAAAGATGCTCTGGTGACCTGAAAATAGATGTTGTTAAAGTATTATGACATTGGCATGGATGAATTAGTACAGTTGTATTTTAAATAAACATTATTTGTATTACAAATAAAAATTTCAACCAAAAGACACAAAGCTTTAGAAGATGTGAATATACACAGAGAAAGACTCACTCTAGGGAATTTAGAAGAACAGATAAACAATGAGAAAATGAGAGAAAATACAGCATAAATACAGTGCCTTGCCAGATATTTCAGGGGAAACCATTTGTATGGGGAAATCATCTGTATGAGGAAACCATTTGCAGAGCTGGGAACTGACCCCACATCCCCTGAGTTTTAGCCTAATACCTTCACTGCAGGGTTGTGTACACAGAGGTAAAGGCCATGCACAGTGATGGCTTTTGGCAGCTAAAATACATGTAAAATCCTGGCCCAGCTAAACTCAGGAAGGATTTTACTCCTGACAGCAATGAAATCAGAATCTCTCTGACCCAAAGGAATCTGGAGGAGGTGTCAAAGTTTACTGTTAGTGGCTGCCACTGTCGGCTGACAGGCTATGCATGTGCCCTTGAAGGCTACCAGTGCCCTGAGGTACCATCATGTGTTAAAACCCCAACAGCTTAGCTTCTTCAATTCTCCTGGCCTTCACTGAGGATATATAAAAAAATAAAAAATAAAGCCAACTCACATGTTTTCCTTTTTAAAAATCCTTATTTTGATATGTGAGGGATTGGAGGTTTTATAGGAAGCACATTTCAGTCACAGAGAAGGAGTGCATTGGGCTGTTCAAGGAAAACAGAAACATCCATGACTTTTGTTCTTGACACTTACTACATAAAACTGAGCTCCCTGATCATGCACAGTGATCTCAGCATTCAGCTAGGCTGTGAGAGATGCCATTTCAGCTCTTTCTTTAGTCTTTTGGACATTTGAACTCATGACTTGTCTCTCACCAGAAGGCTCGAAATAGAAAGGCTGACAAAAAGACAGAAATAAATCTGTGGGTCAAGGGAGTTCTCTCATCTTTTCTTTCTCAAGTTCTTCTTCATACGAAGGGCCATTAAGCCAAACAGAGATTACAGGTTAATACACAATCACATAATTTGATGGATTGAGGGCCCATTTAAGTTTCATGTGTTCATGCCAAGGATGTGTCTATATTTTTTATCCAATCCTTTAAAGCAAGGACCAGCTTCAAGATCTCCCCTTACCAATCCGAGATGCCCAATCACTAAATTCAGATTCAGGCTTATACTTTGTCATCCTCACTGAACCCTGAATTATCTCAGAGTATTAGAAATACTTTAAACTGGGAAGGGTGGAGAATAATGGTTGCAGAACTTCTGGAAATCCCCAAACACACCATTTCTCAAAAGAAAAAGACTGATAACAAGCTTTAAAAGTTGTTTAGAGAAAACAGCTCATGTCAACATAGAGCTCATGATTCACTTAAGTTTATTCAGAACTACCAAACTTTTATCTGATCAAGCCAATGGCTCACAGTATGTGCCAAGCATGCTGCTAGCCTTCAAAGCTGTGGTCAGCTGGCAAGTTAATCTGATCGCTGCAGGATAGTCTCATTCTGCATCAAAGGAGGAATTCCGTATTTTATTTTTTTTAATAACTTTCCCAACTCAGCAGTCACTGATGTAATTTTGACACATTTTGTTTGCAAACAATAGTAGGATAAAACCAGGTGCACCTACGTGCACAAAAACCTCGTATTTAAAGTCTCTTATACTTACTAGGCATGGAGATGACATCTATATTTAGACAGAAAGATAATTTTTGACAGCTGTTTTGTCCAGTGTTTCACATAGACTAATAGAGAATCACACAGAATCACAGAATTATTGAGACTTAAAAAACCTCTGAGATCATCAAGTCCAGCCTATGACCCAACACCACCACATCGGCCAGACCATGCTACTAAGTGCCACATCTATTTCTTAAATACCTCCAGGGATGGTGACTCCACCAAAAGCCAAAAACCAGAAGCCAAAACCTGAAATAAGTACCCTGACTTTACCAAAAAATCCAAAATATCTCTCCCAGAAAACACAAGCGATCAGATTCTTACTGCTATGAAAGATTCTCTCATCCTTCATTTCTTAACACCATGTTGAAATAATGGTTCAATGATTATTTTAGGAAATTAATGTCACTTTTTGAATTCTTAGACCTAATTTTGAAGTCCACAATTCCCATTATATAGATACTATGTTCAGGCTAATCTGACTCAGCTGTTTTTAGCTGTGGAGATCAAAATGGTGTAATTCCATGAAATTAAAGTTTCCTTCTTTACCCCCCAGTAGACACCTTCACTAGCAGCAAAAGTGCAAGGACGACAACAACAACAAAATAATTCAAGGGAGGCAAAACTTGAACCTATATTTAGTCTTAACGCTTCCCTGGAACTTACAATACTGTAAAATCTGAAAGCTTAACATTTGTTGTTACAAATGCCCAAGTGGACCAAACTGAAAAAAATCACTGGGTATCTAACCCCAAATAAGTATAGCTTAACTGCCAGATCTAATGACTTTACACCAACTTGCAGCTAAGATCATAAAGTTTTATTTTATCCTCTATTATTTTGGCCACAAACACTCTTCATTAGCAAAGGCATGGAAATAAAAATGTGGCTGTAAAATCTTGGAATGAAACATGAAATTTAATTCTAAACCCAAAGATAAACATGATAAATGCTGTTGTAAATGATGCCAGTTTTCTTGATTACCTAATCCTGTGCAGTTTATTATTAATTAATAGCAAAACAATTAGAGATGAGAGCTGTGGGAGAAGGAAAGCACAGAGTTAGCAGAGAAATATAAATCATCTGTCACAGATCAGGCAGAAAAGGGGTAAATATGTGCAGCTGCATGTACTTCAAAGTCATGTCAGCTGCATGCTTATTCATGGAAGAAGAGGCCCACAAAGCAGCATTTCCATAGAGACATAGTCCAGCCCAACCAACTCACAGTTACCAATTCCTGGTCCCATTCACAGCAATTAGATGGAGCTAACCTGCGCCCGGCTCCAAGTTCAATCTCTCACAGAATCACCGAATCACAGAATGCCAGGGGTTGGAAGGAACCTCAGAAGATCATCTAGCCCAGCCCCCCTGATACTCTCTTGCATTTCCTCTCCCATCTGCAATGAAAGGATTAGTAAATCTGTGCCATTAACTTTTTTCATGGTCATTATGTGAGGTTTATACCCATGTAGCAAGTCTTTCTTGCTTGAAATGCCACTTGTTATCTAGCCAGTGCCCTGCAGAGCCTTGTTATTTCATCCTTAGCCATGGTGCTTCCTCTTGTTCCCCTACCATAGGGTCAGTGGGCAGGATTCAGCCCACCTACCTTTAGACATCGGCAGTTCAGATATGTTCCCCTGGATCAGTCATCCAACTCCCTTTGTAGCCAGCAGAGAGAGGTAACCACCGCTGGCAGTCTGCACTGTTTCAAATGCCAGCTT
>NW_009732503.1:0-438 GCF_000703405.1 Apaloderma vittatum | reverse complement strand
GAACCGCTCCATAGAAATGCCTACGTTTTTCCTTTCCCTCTCCTGCACACCCTCTTTTCCTTCAAAAACCCCCACAAACAGAAAAAGGAACAAAGAACAAGAAAGGAATATTACGAATAAACTTTTATGTGAAATTTTACTTAGGTCTTTTCCAGCTTTAATAAAGTAGTGTGCAGCAATGTGAGAGCCTGAAACAAATTGATGAAAACCTTTTGTGCATTATGTAAAGAACATTACATCATTTTCCAAAGAAGTAAAGTATTTTCAATGCAAATATTTTAAAACTTCTCATTTTACGAAAGCTTTTTGGTAGCAAAAAATGAAAAATATTACCATCCTTATAAGGCTGCTTCCTAATGCAATTTTAGTATGTTATATTTTAAAAAAGTGAAAAAACTAAAGATAGGGAAAAATCATAGAATCATAGAATTGTCAGGG
>NW_009732502.1:24107-26037 GCF_000703405.1 Apaloderma vittatum | reverse complement strand
GCTGAAGGAGCTGGGTCTGTTTAGCTTGGAGGAGGTTCTGGGGTGACCTCATAAATGTTTATAAATACATCAAAAGTGAGTGTCAGGAGGACGGAGCCAGGCTCTTTTCAGCGATTTCCAATGACAGGACAAGGGGCAATGGGTACCAGTTGGAACATAGGAGGTTCCAAAAAAACTATTAGGAAAAGCTTTTTCCCTTTGAGGGTGACAGAGCACTGGCACAGGCTGCCCAGGGAGGTTGTGGAGTCTCCTTCTTTGGAGACATTCAAAATCAACCTGGATGTGTTCTTGTGCGATCTACTGTAGGTGATCCTGCTCTGGCAGGGGGGCTGGACTAGATGATCTTTTGAGGTCTCTTCCAACCTCGAACATTCTGTGATTCTGTGATGCTGTGTGATTCTGTGATTCTGTGAATCAGTTCCTGGAAAATCAAAGATAGCATCCACACATTAAGACATCAGTAGTTTTCAGGTTTCACATACATGAAATTTGTAAATTCCTTTTTACATGTCAAGAGGAACAGCTGTCTACTGTTCATCTTTCCTTGTTACACTGGTAGGAGGAAAACTGAAGTGGAGAAGCACAAGATAGAGAAAATTAACCAAACGATGGTATATTCAGCTAGGTCTCATGGTCTACCCAATCATGACACTAGAACTGGGGACAACACAAGTCAAGCATTCTTGCCCTGAAATTAGAAGAATTAGAAGTAGCTGAAGTAAGTCTTTGCATTCCAGGTCTTCCAAATATTTCAGTTCCAGTCTTGTCCTTTGGAATCTCGGTTGCCTCCTTTGCGTCCTCTTAGCATTATTGTCTATGCCATCTTTCTTGATCCTTCTAGAGAGGAAGCCATACTCGTCCCTTACTTTCTGCATCTGTTCAGACCCGTAAAGACATCACAGGTAGGAGTAAATCCATGAAGAAGAATGTCTTTTGCAATCACACTGCACTATTATGCATAAATAACATAATAAATAAATTCTAACTGTTTTATATATTCTGTAATATATTTTAAGTGCTCCAGAACACCTGCTTATATTTTTATTTTGTGATGTTCTTTAGAACTCACAAACAGTTCCCTCTTCATTGGAATCTCGTATGCTTCAGCTTGCACGGGATTCCCCTTATCCTATCATTGGACATCATACTCAAGTAAAAAGATTAGGAATATATATATATATATTTAAAAAATAACATCCAACTTTATTAAACAGGACTAGAAGATATTTGCTTCACAAGAACAGAAACTGTATGAGACTAACTCTACAGGTAAATGGTGGAGCTGGGTATAAAATCATTTTCTTGTGCCATGAAGGACTGCGTTATCAATTGTGTTCTTGTTCTGTCCTGAATACCCACAAATCTACTACATGAATAACAAATAGTCTGAACCCTGCTACTTTGGAAGAATGGAACTATTACTTATTTGAAGAAAAGAACTGAAATAAATGTTGATATATTTCAAGTGTTGAATATAGAAATACTGTATTCTAATACTTATATTTTGCCTGAAATCAACATTTTCCATTTAAAATTCAACTGTTACTCAAATAAAAAGAAATAAAAAATTTTAACCAAAGGGGAAAACGAATTCAACAAAATAAAAGCTTTCTTTCCACTAAGCTTAAGCTTAGTTTTGGGTTGATTCCATTTGACCTAAAATTGTTTTGAAAGCTATAGTTTTTTACAATTCTTTAAAGTAACCAGGGATTTGAAAGATACATTATAATATCATCCTATTCAAACAGAACAATTATGTATTCAGGGTTAGAAGAGTTATTCCTTCTCCCTTATTGTTGTTTGTTTTTTTTTTTTTCATTCACAGCAGCAACTGGTAAATTCTCTCTCCTTGAAATGTAATAGAAATCTATAAAAAGGGATGATTTAGGCCTTCAAGCAAAGCTCCAGGGACAGAGCATTACTGAATCAT
>NW_009732502.1:0-24096 GCF_000703405.1 Apaloderma vittatum | reverse complement strand
TCCATGACAGAGAAAAATCTGAAGGAATAATGAAAAAGAGATTGAAGTCAATTAAACTCAGTTTGTGCTTCATGGATAATTGTAAGTTTGTTTAATTTCTACTTTAAAACTTTGTTTCCAATTTTGTAATCTATAATTTAGCTAATTTCTTTCTGTGCATATACGTATGTAAGTGTGTGAGTTCATTTTAAGAGTAACCAGCTGCTTAAAATGAACAAAGGTATATGTGACAAGCATGAGGTAGGCTATCTCACACAAAAATAGAAAAAGTAATTAAAAAAAACCCTAAATCAGCTGGCATCTTTGCTTAAATTTCAAAATCTGGAGACTGGAATCAATTTCCACTCTGCTGCAATGGTCAACACAGGGGTCACTGTCATCATATACCAAGACACAAGCAAGCATTAACTTAAACACCTTTGCAAGACAAAAGCTGTAGGAAGGGATTGCAAAACATTAGCTACAAGATTCTTCTGGCTAGATGCAAACATCTGAAATATAGAAATATAGAAATTTGTGTATGATGAGGTATTGTTTTTGAGATCCATTTACAGTCAATGGAGAAAAGAAAAGGAAGTTTTAAACCATGATACTTCTCTTCAAATAGCTGCCCAGAAAATGTTGGATGATTCTCTTTGTTGACCATAAAGGAGGGTGACAGGTGCTTATCTCTGCTCTAAAGGCATCTTACACTTAATGAGGTGAATACTAGCTGGACTAAAAGGTTGTAACATCACCTCTTTCAGAATTGTTTTGTTAGAAAACGTATTTTGATACCTAAAATAACAATACAAATAAATAAATAAATAAATGCAAGAACCTGACCGTTACTGTAGTTACATTAGTCAACTCCTTAAGGATACATCTTTAATAAATAATATCAAGAAGTCTCTGCTAAACAGTAATAACTTATGAGAAAATCTTTAATCTCCATAATTGCAAAATAGCCTACTTATTTATTTATTTATTTTTGTTCTGAATAGGTACTGGGTGCTTGACTACCAAGCATTTTATCTGATTCAGTCTTATATTACATTCAGAACCTCTAAACAATGTATTCAATATTATTATTTTATTAGATGCGCTTAGGGTACCTTTCTATTGACAGATAATTGAGATTTCTGATAACAAGTAGCTACTTACTTCTGGTTTTAAAGAAGTCCTTTGCAAAGGCAGCATGAAAGGAGGTGTTTGCAGTTACTTGTTATGTACTTAAATAAAATTCAGATGCCTTGAAAAAGACAGAAAATTATGAGTTAAATGGATTGAGCTGTGCTTTTTAACTGTTTTTAGTCTGCTCCTTACTTCAATCAATTAAGAATTCTCTGTGCCTTGCCACAGTATGTGGCTCCTATAACATGAATACTTTATGCTTCACTTGTTCTTCTGTAATACCTCCCAGGAAGAAAAATGCAGGTTTTTTTACTTTTTCTTCCTCCCCCACAGCCATAAGCAGCGTAAGTATGCATACCCTAAAAAGCTTAACATTTCACATATAATAATTGAACTGCCTGTCCTCATTAGTTTATTTTACATATGATTTTGCTGAACATGTAACTCACGTTTTTGAGAAAGCTGCCTCTGTGGCTGCCTAAATTTGACTTTGACTACACAGGGACCACTAAGAGACTTTTAAATAATGTCCAAGTGTTAATGGCACCTATTGAAAGACACTTTCTATTACTGCACGCTGAGCCTGCAGATAGAGAGGATCTTCCCTAAAAGAACTAAAATCACAGTTGTATTTGTTTTCTAGTAAAGCTTATGTTAATTCATTATTTCATTAGATACATCTAAGAATTACTACAGTTGTCAAAATACCCGGATTTGGTTGTGAACCTGCTCAGGAAAACATAAAACAAAACAAACTACCAAATAAAAATATTTGCTTTGCCGAACAGAGATTCAATATGTAAGATATTTCAGAAGTATTGACTTTTCAAAGAGGATTTTGGCTTTGGGATCTAAGTGGTATTAAGATGAAAACACACCAAATGGCAGTTCTGCTGTTACAAAGACCAAAAGACAAAAAATCCTATGTGTCGTATAACAGACTTCCATTCTGTCGTCTTCAAGTTAGTAGTCACTGACAGCAATAGACTGTCTGCTGCCAGAGGCAGGATTATGGAACACATTTACTTCATACAATTTGTATAACACAAGTCCAAAATAAAGTGTGCTATTATTTTGCTGAGGTATTTTTTTCATGTTCAAGCCATTAATCAGTGGTGACTTTTCAGGAATGGTAAAGGAATGCTAATGTTGTTTAAATATTTATAATGATGATTTAAATATAACTGCTTTCCTAAGAACTAGAGCTGTTAGAGCTGTTTGTCAGAACTTCTCGCCAGGCCCTCTCTTACTTTTTTCAAAGACAGAAGACAAAAACTTTTTTTTTTTTTTTTAAGCAAGAAGAATTTTCTAGTTATTGTTTAAAATTCAGTACAAAAGGAAAAGCTTTGTAAATGTGATCAACAGTGAATGTACACTATTTCCTCTGGTAATTCACAATCACACATTAATGATCTGTCTATAGGTAGGTAGAAAAAAAAATTTACTTTATTACTAACAACTTTATTATTAAGTGGGTTAAGAGAACTTAGCATTTTTCAAAACTTAGTATTATGTTCAAGATTTTCAGGAGTATGTTTATGTAAGAAAGTGAAAAATTATGTTATTAAATAACTCTTGAATTTAAAGACATTTTCTAGTACTGAGTGTCCTCTTAATCAAAAAGAAAAAATAAATTTGAATATAGTGTAAAGTACTATAAAAATACTATGGAGAAAAAGATCAGAAGAGTTTTTGTTCTCCTCATAATAGCTGTATTATATACAAACACATTGTAGAAAACAGTTGAGCCCATGTTTAGAATTTAAATATATTACTAGACTGCTTGAGTTCACTAATCCAAAATATATAGATCTCTTCTCTGCTTAAAAATTAAGTGCATGCTTATATCCTTTGCTGGCTTTAAATGTACTCTACAGTATGATATTATAACATAGGAAAAACATTTATAAGATAGTGAAAATATGTGGTGCTAGACGATATTGTGAGAAACATTAAACAATTTCAACCTTTTTATCTGTTTATTTTTAAAAATACCACCTAAATTATTGGTTGTGCCTTTAGACATTAAATCCCTGCTGCAGTTTTTGTGGTGAAGTATCTTTATCCAACATAAGTCTACCTATTGCAAAGCTAGGCTGCACTGTCTCTATTTTCTTTTTGAGGAATAATAAATTAGTTGTATAGCTTTCAGCTTAGATGTTCTGACCATAGATTCATAGAATAATAGAAAGGCTTGCGTTGAAAGGGATCTTAAAAATTATCTAGTTCAAAACAGCCTGCCATAAATAGGGTCACCTTCCACTAGATCAAGTTGTTCAAAGCCTCATCCTATTTGGCCCTGAACACTTTCAGGGAGGGGGCATCCACAACTTCTCTGGGAAAACTGTTCCAGTGTCTCACCATCCTCAAATAAAAGAATTTATTTCTTTCATTGAACATAATTCTAACCCTTTCAGTGTGAAACCATTACCCTTCATCCCACCACTAAACTCTCTGACAAAGAGTCCCTCTCTGGCTGTCCTGCAGGCCCCCTTTAAGTACTGGAAGGCTGTTATAAGGTCTCCCCAGAGCCTCCTCTTGTCCAAGCTGAACAACCTTGACTCTCTCAGCTTGTCCTTGTGGGAGAGGTGCTCCAGTCCCTGATCATCTTCATGGCCCTCCTCTGGACTCGCTCCCGCAGATCCATGTCCCTTTTATACTGGGGGCCTCAGGGCTGAAAGCAGTACTGCAGCTGGGGCCTCACAAGAGCAGAGGGGCAGAATCACCTCCCTTGACCTGCTGGCCACACTTCTTTTCATGCAGCCTAGTATAGGGTTCTCTTTCTGGGCTGCAAATGCACATTGTCGGGTCATGTTGAGCTTCTTATCAACTAACTCCTCCAAGTTCTTCACCACAGGGCTGCTTTCAATTCACTCCTCATCCAGTCTGTATTTGTGATTTGGATTATGTTGAAGTTTATGGCTGAGCCAGACACTAAACTTAGCCAGCTTGTCTCTGTGAGCACCCCCCGACCCTCCAACGGGAGAATAATAGGGGAACCGGGAAGAGAGATTTTGATGTTGAAAAAAACTTGAACCGGTTTAATGAAAAAGTAAAATACTAACAATAACAATGAAGATGTTAAACTCTATACAGCTATTATACGAGTGTACAAATATAGTCAAAGACACAAAAGAATATGTTAATACAGAACCCCCTGGCTCTTTTTAGGGGCCCTTAAATACTGACCACCATGGGAAGGAATACCATGATTGGTCCATTTGGTTCACTTGACCCATCCTCTCCTCCTCATAAGCATAGCTGCTCCTCTTTCCCCATTGTTACTGTCACCTGTGCCAGGCAACCCCGGAAAACTTTTATCCTGGTGCTCTCAAACCAGGATAGATTGCCCCAATCAAGGTGCAGGATGCTGTACGTGGCCTTGTTGAACTTCATGAGGTTGGCATGGGCCCACCTGTCAAGCTTGTTAGGGTCCCACTGGATAGCAATCCCTTCCCTTAACTGTATTGACTGCACCACATAGCTTGGTGTCATCATCAAACTTGCCAAGAACGGAATTTTCCCACTTTCCATGTCACCAACGAGGATGTTAAGTAGCACCAGTTCCAACACTGACCCCTGAAGAATGCTGCTCACTTTCTTCTAAAAGCCAGTGTGGTTTTCTCTTTCTAAACTTTACATTTTATCTCATATATGTGTATTATGTCTTCCTAATCTGTAACCTTAAATAACCAAACATTATTACTGTTGAGGTGAAAAGGACAAGCAAGGAATTCATTAACAGAAAATAAGGTAAGAGATTGATGCTCTTTTTTTTAGAGTGGATGGGAAAGAGAAAACAGAGCAATAAAAGAAAATAAGTGAACATAAAAATTTAGAATAGCAATTCTCAGAGAACAAATTCATAGGCAAAAACTATAGGAAGTATAAATGACACATAAACTCTTTCTAATAAAAATGTCTTAGGTATAAAATGCCTTTAGATTTCTTCATGTAAAATGTTGTTTAAATACTAAGACTGGATTTTTGCAAGCGTTTTAGGAAAATTTAAGTTTTAGAGCCATTAGAGATATTCCTACAAGATTAAGCAAGGAATTGTGCATTCATCTTATTACTGAGGGTGGAAACTTATTCTCAATGACATTCTTGATATGTTAGATTTAGTTGTGTGTATTCCTATGAGTGATTTTCTACAACATCGCAGGTTCATTTTTGCACATGTCTAGTCTTCAGAAAATGATAGTTCTAGATTTTTTAACTATTCCTTTTTATCATAAATTTACTAGTCTTCTGATTTTCTGGTCACTTACTTAAAGTAAAAAAAAAAAAAAATCAATTTAAAAATAAAGTCTATGAATCTTCTTTGTCTTTTGAGCAAAGAACATACCTAATCAAAATAAAACCATGCCCAAGCAATAACCTCCTCTAAAACAGACATCAGCCTTTAGAAATGTAAAAAGCTCACCTAAAGGCTGTATGGAATAATAGATGTTTTGCAACAGATTCAGGTGCAATGAGTATCTTCTTAAATTAATAGTAGCCCATGCACTATGTTTGTAATGACTGATATTTACAGATGCATATATCTAGATATAAACATAGAGGCAATATTCTACACAATTTAGAACAAAACAAATTTAAGTTATGGTTGTAATCTTAAGGTATAGGCTACTATATATCAATGTATATATTTAGCTATTATATAGAAATGCATAAACAAGTATAAATGCAATATATATAAGTATACATATATACATTTATGTATATGTGTGCCTAGATCTAGATATATCAGATTTTGGTGGAAAAATAACAAGTAGCCAAATAAACCATTGAATTTTCAGTTGCAATCTAATAATCAGCACGACTCAGTCCGTATTGCTGTTATGGATCAATGTGTTAAATTAATCTTGCTGCCTGAATTTCTGTTGCTGCCAGCTATCTTTAAGTGGTGATTCATTTAGTCAGCTTTGGCATGACTTTGGAATATCATGAGACTTGTAAGTAGGATCCAGATATCACATCACCCTCAATGTCTCAAAAAAAGGTGTTCTGGAGGTCTTCAGGTATAGAGCCATGAAAGAAAAAACTTAATATTTCTATTACAAATTACAGTTTTAATAAATTATATTTCATTGGATGTTAAAAACTTGGAGTGAAATTATATGCTGATAAATCCAGTTTCACCTTTAGAACAGTTCTGATCTGTCCCAGCCTGGAGACTCCAAAGATTTCTCAGAAGACTTATTAGGGATCTGCAGGTGCTGGGATATTCCTGGGGGTTGGGAGCTGGAGGTTTTCCTTATGGAGTCTCTGAGGGGCAGGGTCTGGCAGCCAGTTTATGTCCCACTCCCCAGACAGGGTCAGGGCAGCCAAGGGGCACTGGGGCGTCAGCCCCGGGCATTGGACACCTGCATGGGGATGGATCTAGGCCAGGCCTGGCTCAACAGGGCCCATGGCTGGGCAGGGCAGGGCTGTGGGGAGCAAGAGATTGGTCCTGCTGTAATGTTGCTGGCATAAGGGTTGATGGTCCCAGGGGGCTGACATGGGATCCTGGGCCTTGGCAGGGTGTAGGGAGCCTTGAGGATGCTGGCCAGGACGATCAGGACTGGTGATGTCCTCAGTGCTCTGACAATATTTAAGATTCTCGTTCTTTTTCTGAGTTTCATATGGCTACTAATCCTTGCTCACTGAATGCTCCTGATAGGCACTTATCTAGAGGAGGATCTGTCTCCATGTTCCTTCAGATGTTCCATTTTATGTGTTTCCATGCCATGTCATCCATTTGAAATCTTGTCATAGAAAGGATAGAAATCATTGTTTAAAGGTGACTTGTCATGTTTAAATTCTTGTACCTTCACAACATAAGCATTGCCCTTTCATGTTCTGATTCAGTTAGTCACAGAAAGACCTATTCCTCTGAAATTAATGAGAGAGTTTTGCCTCTAACAGCCTTATTATTTATTATACTACTCGATGACAATCAGTTGAGAAGTTTGGAAACCGAACGCATAATAGACATGTGCACTTTATAATAAAACAGTCTCCCATCTGCTATAACCAAGTTTATTTTCAGTATGAGCATAAGAATCCCCACACGCTGTGAAATTCTGCAGCATATTCAGTCTGATGAGAAGAAAGGCTGCTGTAGCCAGGCTCATCTCAACTCTTCACGGATTAATTTACTCATCAGCCAGCTAGAGTTTATTCACACCTCCAAAGTTTATAACTCAGGCCATGAAACATGTAAGAAGAAAATGAGAAGTAAAAACTGTTCACCGTCTATGAATGTAAAACACAGCCCTCGTAATTTCCTCTGTCAGATGTCTGTAAGTGATCAGTGAACAGGTGAGAAGTTAAAATTCCATGAGAGAACAGGGCACTCCTTTCTTTGAATTATCAAAAATGATGGAAATTCAAAAAACCAAACCAAAACAAAAATACCCAACCCCTCTCAGTTTACAGAGAGACAATGATTCACAGGCAAGTAAGTAGTCATTCACAGATTAGTCATTTTACACGTAATTCATAAGAATACACAAAATTTAGCATATATATTTTCAAGATTTTATGAAACACCTATAGAAACTAACAGCCTGAACGCACTCATTTAGTTTAATCTATAAAAAGTCCTAAGGTATATAAGCAAGAACTGGTATCAGCTATCAAGAGAAACTATCTGACATTGGAAATTAATCTCCTGATCAAGACACTAAAGATAATGTGAGCAGCAGTACATAAGATTTTCCTTTTCTTTCCACTTGGGAATCCATGACCTCTTAACAATATAGCAGTGAATTCTGACCATACAACTACAGGTAAATGTAAGTAAGATCACTTACTATAATTTCACTTATTATCATACATATGAATATGACAATGAGAGAAAAACTGAGAAGTAGCTTTTCAGGGTAGTCGCAGATCTATGAGCCAAATCAATCCTATGGAGTTAATGCCTTCATTAAGGTTATTTCTGGGATTTGGGACTTTTTTTTTCTTTTTTAAATTATATTGACATTTCCAAGGGAAAATATCTTTCATTCATGCCCAATTTAGCCCTGTCCTTTCATTTCTTGGAAATCAGAGAACCTTTTGTAATAAATCCTACACTCTGCTTTAATGCTACAGTCTTGGGGGTGAGTGGCCGGAAAGATGTCCAGCAGAAAATGACCTGCATATTTGGTTGACAGCCAGCTGAACATGAGCCAGCAGTGTGCCCAGGTGGTCAAGAAAGCCAACAGCATCCTGGCTTGTATGAGGAGTAGTGGGGCCAGCAGGGCTGGGGAAGTGATCGTGTCCCTGTACTCAGCACTGGTGATGCCACACTTTGAATCCTGTGTTCAGGATTTGTGTGTCCCTCACTACAAGAAGGACATTGAGGTACTGGGGAATGTCCAGAGAAAGGCAACAAAGCTGGTGAAGGGTCTAGAGTTGCCCCAGGGGAAATTTAGTTTGGATATTAGGAAAACTCACTTCACCAAAAGGGTTGTCACATGTTGGAATAGGCTTCCAAGGAAAGTGATGAAGTCACCATCCCTGGAGGTATTTTTAAGATGTAGATGTGGTGCTTAGAGACGTGGTTTAGTGATGAGCTTAGCAGTGTTAGATTTATGATTGGACTTGATGATCTTAAAGGTCTTTTTCAACCCAAACTATTCTATGATTCTATTATAATATGATCTTAGTTCATTAAGAACAACTAACCTGCAACAAAATACCTTTTTTGAAGTGCTCATGTTGACACACTTCAAGTGTTCTGGCCTTATGCAGATATTTTCTCTCCTTGTGTGAATAGTTTATGCAGGCATTATTTTTGTGTTTCTGCAGTTATTTGAATCTGACTGTCCCTCAAGTAAGAAAAAAAAGGACAATTTACTTCAGGTATACCAACACAGTGAAGCAACATGTAATTTTCCAAGACTTAATAGCCTGTATAGTGAGTTAAATAGAAGTCATAAGACTACCTGAATGACTCACCTTAGTGAATCTTGACAGTGAATATTGCTAAAACCAAGATTTAGGCTAAATTCTGAACCATAGCTTGAAGATTCAGCTGCTGCAAAACTAGGAAACTGCTTATAAAATATATTTTAAGTATTATCTGTCAGTTGAAAGCTAATAGATATAATCACTGTCAGACAGATTATAAAATGCATGTGGTAAAGGATATTTTACAGACATCAGCACTGAAAAAAATAATAATTGAATTAACATTTGCCCTTGAGTGAAAGTACATGAATATAAATATTTTATTTTCAGTAGAGTAGAAGCACATTACTTGTTATGACAGGAACGTGTAATACTCAACTTAAAGACATTTGTTATCAAATACAGAAACTGTTAGTACCACCTACTGGCAGAAGTGCAAAACTCGGAAATATTTTCTTTTTATAATATATTTAATATCACAACGGCAAACAGATTGTTACAACTCATTTATTCATTGCAAACAATTTGCAGTTAGGTACAGGAGATGAATTTGAGTACTTAGGGTATATCTTCATGAACTGAGATGCTATCCAAATAGTTATAAATGAAAAACGAAAAAAAAAAGAAACAAACAAAAACAGAAATGGTAATCATAAATGGAGTTTATTATGATGTAATTTAAAAAGCAGTTCAGAAACTCATCTCACATTTCTAATTATATATATTTGCTTTCCTGGACCAATGTTGGAATTTCAAATGCCTTTTATTCAAGAAGTTCTATCAATGTATTGCTTTCAACACCCTGTAACATTTAACTGGAAGTCAGTTTATTCTTTAGTGCTTTGAGAGCCTCTGGAATATTTCAAGATAAGAGAACTGTGTCAAAGCTTTTACTAAAGCCCAGGTAGACAACATCCACAGCCTTTCTCTCATCCACTAAGTGGGTCACTTTGCCAGAGAAGGAGATTATGTTTGTCAAGCGGAACCTAACTCTCACAAACCCTTGCTGACTGGGCCTGATCACCTGGCTGTTCTCTATGTGCTGCATGATGGCACTCAGGATGATCTGCTCCATAATATTCTTCAGCACCAAGAGCAAACTGACAGGCCTGTAGTTCCTCCTTCAGGCCATTCTCGTAGGTGGGCATCACACTTGCTAGCTTCCAGTGCACTGGGACCTCCTGGTTTAGGCAGGACTAGTGATAAATGATGGAAAGTTTGGTGAGCACTTCTGCCAGCTCCCTCAGCACCCTTGGGGGGATCCCATCCAGCCCCATAGACTTGTGTGTGTCTAAGCGGTGCAGCAGGTTACTAACCATTTGCCCTTGAATTATGGTGGTTTCATTCTGCTCCCCATCCCTGTCTTCCAGCTCAGGGAACAGGGTACCCCAAGAACAACTGGTCTTACTATGAAAGACTGAGACAAAGAAAGTGTTAAGTACCTCAGCCTTTTCCTCAACCTTTGTCAATGTGTTTCACCTGATTCAGTAAAGGATCCAGACAGAAAACTCAAGAAGAATCTGTAATTATTCTTACATGATTTATGCAACTAGAAAAAAAAATGTTTAAATTTCATTGCTACAACCTGGGCCAGAAAAAAAGTATATACCTTTTCCACAGCTAAGTATACTATATTTACGTGGCTAGAAGCACCCCAGTTTTAGGCGTTTGAAATATTTAAATTATTTCAAATCTGGTTTAATCATCTCTCTCTTTTTCTTATTCAATTCTTCTATCTCCAATTAAAGCAACTTATGTTTTGCTACCAACTGCAACACCTAACACATCAACAGAAAGCATGAACAGAAACACTGAAAAATGACCTACTGGGCTGACTAAATCTGAGCCAATTCCAAGCTGAAAAACTGTTTGTATGAAGGGAAACATATTACTCTTCCTTTTCACCTCCAATTTTATGACTCCTTTGATTTAGTCATTAATCTCTGATGTGGAACCTTGTTAAATGCTTTTGAAAATCTAAATATACTACCATCTACTGAATTTTCCTTATCTATTGTGGCAGTAATATCTTCAAAGAACTCCAGCAGGTTAGTTAAACATGACCTCTCTTGCCTGAATCCACGCTGGCTATGCTTTATCAAATTAGGTGGGCTTACTTTACTTTGGACATTTCTTGTATTTTGTCCCAGCAAATTATAAACTCACTGTTTTCCCTCATGACCATTTAAACGAATATAATGAAGTTATCTTTGATGCTTTCCAATCCTTAGGAATCTCTCCTGAGTAGTGTGAACTTTAAAAGTGTCAGTGAAGAATTAAGTGATTTCCTCACTCGGTTCGTTAACACATATTTTTGCTGATCAGAAAAGATGGAAATATTTGAAAGGCTTTAATAAACATGCCTACTGAATTTATTTCTGGTTGTGTGTCAAATTAAAAAAAAAATCTACCTCATAAAACTCTTATTTCTCTCTTATCTGTCTCAGAAGTATAAGATCACATAGATCACTGTTAAAAATAAAACAAAACACATACCAAATACAAACAAGATAAAAACCCCAAAACACACCAGCCACTAAGCATGAAATGTCATAATTAAAGCTGAATGACACTTTTCTTCAAGCTAAAAAAACCCTCCAAACATAAAAAGAGACATGTTAACACTTACTTTCTCTTTCATCAGTGGGAAAGGAAACAACAAACTAGGTCTTGAATTTGGGTGAGGAACAAAAACATGTAAGAGTTGATGAGAAAGAGCACCAATGTTAGCTAATATCAGAACTTTATATATGTAAAAAAAAAACCCAAATCATTTTATAAGATAAAATTAATTAGAAAATTAAAGAGATTTTTCTGCCTCAATAATGTAAATATTTAAGGGTATTATATTTTATATTGCGTCCTTTTATTTGGGAGTGTTTACTTTTCATGTATTACAGAGCTTTACTGCTGTGCCCTGGTGAGGCTACATTTGGAATATTGTGTCCAGTTCTGGGCCCCTCAGCTCAGGAGAGACAGGGAACTGCTTGAGAGAGTCCAGCACAGAGCCACAGAGATGATGAAGGGAGTGGAACATCTCCCTTATGAGGAAAGGCTGAAGGAGCTGGGTTTCTTTAACTTGGAGAAGAGGAGGCTGAGGGGTGACCTCATTAATGTTTCTAAATATGTAAAGGGTGAGTTTCAGGAGGACAGAGCCAGACTCTTTGCAGCGATTTCCAATGACAGGACAAGGAGTAATGGCTACAAGCTGGAACACAGGAGGTTCCACAGAAATATTAGAAAAAACTTTTTCACTGTGAGGGTGACAGAGCACTGGAACAGGCTGTCCAGGGAGGTTGTGGAGTCTCCTTCCTTGGAGACATTCAAAACCAACCTGGATGTGTTCTTGTACGATCTACTGTAGGTGATCCTGCTCTGGCAGGGGGGCTGGACTAGATGACCTTTTGAGGTCACTTCCAACCCCGAACATTCTGTGATTCTGTGATTCTGTGACCTACAAATTGCAGAATGAGAACTCCTCAGGAAGACCAAATCATTAAGCAACTGCCATTTGTTAAATATATTTTAAATATTACCATAAGCAAATTCTAAAAATGTATTTTATGAGATTATGAAGTGACAGAGTAGTATTTGTTTGCTTTTGTTGAACTCAAACTTTTAGAAATGTGCAAGTCCCACTTCATCATACAAGAAAACAAAATAGATTTTCCATACCTTCAAAGAAATAAATAAATCCTGCTTTCTTGAAAGCAATAGTTAACCTAGGATTGTTGTTTTAATTTTGACCTTTTTTTTGTTTGCTTTTACATGACCAAAAAAGTGTTGGGTGCAAATATTAAGGGATCTGCTCTTGTTTGGCAAAATCTTAGTGCTGAAAGGGATGTTAACTAGGCATAAGGGACTTCACAAAGATACACAGATCAGGTGTAATCATGATCTTTACATGGTCTAGAAGAAAACTTTGTAGAAAACAGCAAGGGCTGTTCTAGCCTTACTTCATCCTGTTTCCACAGAGTTCTATCTCACAGAAGTCTAATAGCCCAACAGCTTTCAAATTTTACCTCTGTGTTTTCCCTATATATTTTCTGAGCTTGTTGCTGCTGTCCAACGGACGCAGTGTTGACCACTATGTACTGAGTTCACTTTCTCATGAGTATGAGTACTGTCCTAGAAGAGCAGAAAGGAAATTTTTACTCAGTTTCCTCTTTAAAAGATAGAGTTTAACAACTTCTTTATATTTTTTAAAGGTTTAGATGATAAGCAACCAGAACACAGTCCCATTTTTTTGCTTCTCTTTATTCTGTGTTCTCAGTGCTAGCTCATTAAAATAGAGTTAAGCTCTATACTATTTACTATTCCTCAAAAAGAGGATTAGAAAACAAGCACAATAGTCCCTAAAACTTTGAAGTTCTGTCTGATGAAAATATCGGAGCTGTCAATATAGAAGGTATCCTACATAGACCTGTGCTATCAATTCTATTCCTTCCTAGCAATGGAAGAACAAAGACTGCACGCAGCAGAAGAAAGATGTTACTCATAATTTTCTCTTAAAATTTGATCTTCATGAAAAAGAATGTTTTAATTACTTACAGAATTCTATTAGTATGTGAGATCACCAGCTCCCACTAACCTTGAAAAAGGACAAAATAACTGAAATGCAGATTTTCTCTTCTAATGAGTTCGTGTAAATAAATAAATTACCATTTTTATGAAGTTAAAAAATTTAAATCATAATGGGCCAAATTCAGAACATACAAATGTAAATTGGATCTTACTCAGTTATAGACTGATTTCTGCCACCTCTATTTGTAGTAGGCAATACAGCATGAAATATGGTATAAAAATCAATTCCAATTTAACTAAAATCACAAAATCACTTACTGGCTACTGAATGTCCCTTTAGGTTGAGGTTGGTGTGGCAGGTGTTTCCTCTCCCCAGCTAAGCTGTTGCCAGGCAGATTTCAGGGAATCTGCGACCTGGGCTATTCCAGACTTGTCTATGGAACCTGAGCTGGTCCTGACTCAGTTACACCCAGGAAGTTGGCCAGCAGCCAATGAGAAGACGAGATGGCTATGATTGACCACAGTCATCATTGACTAGTCTTCAAAACAGGGCTCTTGCAGCGGCCATGTTGGAGTTACCTAGTGGCGGTTGGCCTGATGAGGCTGTAAAGTCTCCCCCTTGGTCTAGGGGACCCCTAGGCAAGGTCGACCAGTTGAGAACAGGAATCCCCACCTGGTTAAGGTACCCCTGGCAAGGTTGAAAAGGCAAGAATGGGAATCCCTGCCTTTTTAAGGTACCCTAGTGAGGACAATTAGATGAGAAAGGGAACCCCCCGTCTTGGTTGAAGTGAGTGTATGATAATCCGGATTATCATTCTTTTGTCAAGGGCTAGTGCTTGAGCTTGATCTTTTCCTCAACTGATACCAAACCTTTAAATTTGGAAGAGCTTATATTCCGTAAATAAATTAAACTACATGCGTGAATTTATTTTTCGGATATGGGCGTGCTATTCACCTCCTTCTTTACAGTTGGTAAAGAATATGCTACTCTGGGAGGAATAGTGAGAATATTCAAGATGGTTCTCAGAAGTGCTGACTGATGTTAGAGAATGGGTTATTACTGTCCTAAAGTTGACAAGCGCAAGACAGTCTTTCAAGATCTGTAGAAAATATTAACACTAAAGCTATAGGGAGAGAGAGTTAAAGGGTACTTTTCTTCCTCTTACCTCTTCTTTTTTTTGAAGAATAGCAACTTCCTAACTATCTTCTGATGACAGGAAGCTATGTGACTGGTGAGATCTTTATTCTCTCTGACAATCTATGTGGATAAGCTCTCAGACCAGATCATGTCTATATTTTTCTCCAGCCTTTGAGCTAGAGTAAGTTTATAACCAGGCAACTCAAAGCATCTGTAGGTAAGTATGTACATCATTCTGCACCCATAGTTATTGATTGTCTTTTACTAACAGTGGAAACTAACAACAGTCTACTTCTCAGTGTTCTTCAGTCACACTTTAACAAACAAGAAGAAACACCTGTAAAATATTGAAGAGTTTTTGCTATTTTTATTACAGTCCAGCATTTTTACACAGTATTACTATTTAAAGAACAGTGCAAATAATGAGAGAACTCTAGCTTTTCATTTTAGATCTCTGGAGACAGGAACGACAGAAAGGTGTTCCTGCAATTTCTTAGAGGAAGAGTAACATATTCCTTGCATTGGTAGCTCTAAATACACAAGTCATTTCAAAAAGAAAATTGTCAAAGAGCAATATGACTGAGTTTATATAATAAATGTACACAAGAAGGGAGTCACAGGTCTGTAATAAGAACCTGATGGGAACTGAAAAGTTAATTGAACTAGTCTATCCAGCTCTACTTGAGATGTAAATAGACCTCAGCGTGTTTATGACAGTAAGTGACATTTCAGATCTTCTTCACTATTGTAGGCCACTGAAAACCAGAGAAATACTTATGCAATGAGATTACATGCCATAGAGGAAAGAGGTCAGTTTATAGCTGTTTGGAGATTTTTTTACTTTGCTCTCTTTTCTTCCAGAAATTCTGATGGGCCGAGGCCAACAGTATGAAGTTGTACGAAGTGCAAGGTCCTACACTTTGGCCACCATAACCCCCTGCAGCGCTACAGGCTGGGAGAGGAGTAGTTGGTAGCCTGCAGAAGAGGAGACTCAGGGGGGACCTTATCACTCTCTACAACTGCCTGAAGGGAGGGTGTAGTCAGCTGGGGGTCGGGCTCTTCTCCCAGACAACCAGTGACAGGACAGAGGGCACAGCCTGAAACTGCGTCAGGGGAGGTTTAGGTTGGATCTCAGGAAGCCCTTCCTCATGGAGAGGATGCTCACGCACTGGGATGCACTGCCCAGGGAAGTGGTGGAGTCACCGTCCCTGGAGGTGTTTAAGGAGAGGTTGGATGTGGCACTTAGTGCCGTGGTCTACCTGATGTGATGGTGTTGGGACATAGGCTAGACTTGATGATCTCAGATGTCTTTTCTAGCTTCAACAATTCTGTGATTCTGTGATTCTGTAATTCTCATCAGTCTGTGATTGTGAACAAGTTTATACTATGCCCTAGGACACTCTTCCATGTGATTATATTATAATTTCAAGCCTCTCAGCCTTTTGCTACAAGAACTCCTACAACATTACATTGAGATTTCAATATTCTTACAATGATGTTCACTAGTATTTGGTTAGGAGAGAAAAAGGGAAGTAGAGAAATAGCTTGTTAAATTTGAAATTCGATATATTTAGAATATTCTGTCTTCAAACATGAGTGTAATATTATGGTTGAGAATATCAAATGTTATCTTAAGACTTTTCATAACAAGATTTCTTTTCGGGCCTTCTAAAGTTTCCGTAACAGCTTTTAGCACTTTTAAAAGTGTAAGGATGATGTGTTTTCTTTTGTTGGGTTTGTTTCCTTTTTTTCCTTTCTTTTTCTCCCAAAATAATAAAAATGAAGCATATGATATGACCTCAGTAAGACCTGGGAGATCCTTGTCTCACAGATCATCAATCTTGTGCCTCTGCAGGAGCTCCGCTGCACTCTCCCACATTCTGCTAGGTTCACAATGCAGCAAGAAATGGAAGTCATTGTCTCACATATACACATCATCGTTACAATCCACTCTCTGGGTACACAAGTGAACCTGCTCCTGTGTTCCAGGAGCTAGAAAATTCAGAAAAGGGATAGATCCAGATCTTAATTGCTATGGATTTTGTTTCTATATAGATTTTATTTTGGTTCAAGTTATTTCTTTCATAAGTTTTCTCGCTTTCACCTTTCCAATAGTATTTTCCATCCCATCAAGGGGAAGTGAACAAGTGTCCATGTGCTACTCAGCTACATACCGATATTAAACCAAAAACAGTCGGTATTTCATTTACCAGAGACCTGTTTCTGTGGATACCCTGCATTTTACTGCTAGCAGTGCCGGCAGCACTGCATTGCAGAATTAAGACTTTCGTCCTTGAGCTCCTTTCTAAACAAGTACATAACTCTTGCTTGCCAATTATGAAAAGAGACCCTGACCAGCCAAGTATAGCTCATGTTGGGAGTTTACTCGTGAGAATGGACAGATAAGACGTTTCTTGTTCACAAGATGTTCATAGGAGTGAATGGGAGAGTATGATCAAAACAGACCTGGGAAAGTCTGTTCTCCCTGTGTGATAAGAGAGTGATTGAAGGAGCACATGAGTCACATGAGCGAATAACAATTCTGGCTGCATAGTCTGGTCTCCTGTTTGTAACCCATAAATACTGCTTCTTGCTAATAAACTTGGTCTTAGCTTCTATCAAGAGCTGAGTCCATGCCATTCAGCCTGCCGCATGTTTCTTTATTTTTTATTAAATATTTATGGGAATTCTCTACTTCTTAGGGTATATATTTGGTATAAGGTGAAGGATCTATACATGCTCCATGACTAGTATTTCCTTTAATTTTTGTGTGGAGGTCAAATATATAATAATTTTCAAATATTTCCAGAAACTTGCTTAAGGAGGAAAGTGAGTTTATAGATCAGCTTCAAGTTTTGGTAAAAAAGGTAAAAGGCCATTCAACCTAATCAATATAAGGATGCTCCCAGATATATGCATAAACAAAGTATAATATCTCGTAGAAGATTAAGTCAAAAAAGGGAGAGAGCTAGGCAGACAAACACCTTTGGGATTAAATAACAGTTGAGAAGTGGATTTTTGTGACTATGACCTTTGTAGCTAAACTTCTACAGTGGGACTTGAAATTTAGATGTCAACTGGTTTTACATACATCTATATGTCCATATGGTATATATTTATAATAAATATTATATTAGAATACATGATAGATATAAAATTATAAAAACATAGAACGGTTTGGGTTGCAAGGCACCTTAAAGATCATTTTGTTCCTCCAACCCCACTGCCATGGGCAAGAAAATCTTCCACTAGACCTGTATTTTCAAAGCCCCATGCAAACCAACTTTGAGCACTTCCAGGGAGAGGGTATAAAAAACTTCTTTGGGTGACCTGTTCCAGTATTTCACCACCTTCACCGTAAAGAATTTCTTTTAAATCTACCCTCTTTCAGTTTGAAACAGTTCTCCCTTGTCCTATCATTACAGCTCATGGTAGAAAGTCTTTCTCTGTCTTTCCAATAGGCTACCTTTATATATTGAACGGCCACAATAAGGTGTCTGCATATCCTTCTCTTCTCCACATTGAACAACACCACCTCTCTCAGCCTGTATTCATAGGAGAGGTGTTCTAATGCTCTGATCATTTTTGTGGTCCTTTACTGGACGTGTTCTCACAGGTGTCTTTCATGAGTGGGAGACCCAGAGATGGACTCAGTACTGCAGGCAACGTCTCACAGAGAGCAGCATAGAAGGGGGAGAATCACCTCCCTTGATCTGCTGGCCACGCTTCTTTTTGTGCAGCCCAGAATACAATTTGTTTGGAGTTTTGTTGTTTTGGATATTTTTGGCTGCAAGTGCACATTACTGGCTTGTGTCCAGCTTTCCATTCACCAGAATCCCCAAGTCCTTCTCTGCATGGATGCTCTAAATCAGTTCATCCCTCAGTCAGTACTGATACTGGAGATTCCCCTGACTCAGGTGCAGGACCTTATATTTGGCCTTGTTGAACTTCAAGAATCTCATACGGACCCATTCCTCAAAGCTGTCTCTGAATGGTATTCTTTCTTTCCAGCAAATCAGCTACACCGCTCAGCTTGGTGTCATCTGCTGATGATGCAGTCAATCCCACTATCTGTGTCACTAACGAAGACATTAAAAAAAATTTATTCCAGTGAGGCAGTTGCATCTGCCCTAGTGAAAAGATTGCCCAAAAGACCTGAGAACAGGCCTGCCCCCCAAAAAATGAGAAAGACAGCCGTTAAAAGCTGATGACTTCGCTTCAGGTGCTTCTCTTGCTTTCTGCTGTGCTGGCTGTAAGCTAATCACAAATGACCACAGGCCAGACTATACTCAAATATAAAACAGCTCCCTGCTGGATTGCTGATTGCAGCTGGTTCTCCTTGGAGCATCGAGTCTGCAGTCAAGGACTCTCCTCTTGGATCAGGATGCTGCCTTAGGAAACTTCCCAGAATTGAAAGCCCTCACCTCACTGGTGAGTGAATAATTCTGGATATGTTTGAGTGAGACTTTGCTTCTTGTGGGTAAGTGATTCCCTCTTTCTGGGATTCCCTCCTGGAGGGAGAGGATTTTTTTCCCTTTTAAGAATGACAGTACAAACATTTTGGTTCATCTTTCTGAAAGGAATATTCACAAATTTCTAAATAAAGTTGTGTAGTGTTATGTTCCCAACTAGAATCCAAACTTGTAATATACTTTGTCTGGCAGAGTGCAGGATAGTTTTCTGATTGAAATAAATCTTAATTTTGAATTAACTGGCCCGTCTGTTTTGTGGGTGCCTCTGCAACACCCAATATGTACTCTTGAGGGATTATAGCAGTCCTTGTATTCTATTCAGACACTGGGCCATTGACGGTAACTTTTTCGGTCTGTTCATCCAGTTAGTTCCTTATCCATCTAAAAATCCATTCATCAGAATCGTATGTCTCCAATGCAGAGGTAAGAATCTTGTGGAGGACATTATCAAAGGCCATGCAAAAGTGCAGGTAAATGACTTCTGTATGTTTTCCCTTGTCCACTGATGCAGTCACTCATTATAGAAGGCCACTAAATTGTCAGGCATGATTTGCTCATGGTGAAGCCATGTTGACTGGCTCTAATAACCTCTATGTCTTCTATGTATTTTGACAAATATTCCAGGACAGTCTGAGGCTGACTGGTTGGCAATTGCCAGGGTGTTCTTATTTATCCTTTTTGAAAATGGACATTACAGTTTCCTTTTTCCAGTCAGTTGTAATACTTCAGCCATAATATTTATATATTATGTAAATGTATTTATAGTGTTTAATATATTATATATTATTGATCATACACCTATATGACCATACATGCACTGTTATAATAATTATTATACCTTACAGTATATTTGTGGTTTTAATATAAGGTATATAAATATTATATGACTATATAGGCATATAGACATATTCCTACCTTGGCATCTCCAGGTGCCAGTTATTTCACCTACGTTAAGAACATTATTTACTTCACTAACATAAAAATACATGATATACTTCTAAAATCATTAAAAAGTATATAGGTGATTAGAAAGGCTGATAACTGGTGTTCTTTAGTGTTAAAGAGGAGAAAGTAGGACTCTATAGCAAAAACTTAGTCTTTTCCAATATTGTCATGGTAGTCTGGCACTGACTGGAGGCCTAGTGACAAGCCAAGCCACCCTATCACTCCACCTTCTTAGATGGACAGGAAAGAAGGAAGATATAAAAAGAGGCTCAGGGGTCAATTTAAGAACAGTTTTATAAAGCAAAAGCTGCTCATGGAAGCAAAGGCAAACAAAGCATAGTGCTCATATGCAGGTGACGTCTGGCCACTTCCCAGGAAGCAGGGCTTCCATACGCATAGTGGTTGTTCCAGGGGACAAATATAATCAACAATCCTCCCCTTCTTTCTTTCTCCTGACTTTTATATCTGAGCTGACATCATATGGTATGCAATACCTTTTTCGCCAGTTCGGATTAATTGATCCATCTGTGTCCCCTTCCAAGACCTTACATATCCCCAGCCGACTGTTGGGGGAATGTTGGAAACCTACAGCCTTGGTGCTGCCTGAGCACTGCTAGCAGCAGCCAAAACACTGGAGTGTTACCAACATCCTTCTAGCTACCAGAACAAAAACACTATGAGAGATGCTATGGGGCAAATTAACTCCATCTCAGCCAAACACAATACAATTGCCTAGATTTTTCAATTTAAGGCTAGAATCTGCTTTTCCTACTTATGTTGAGGAAAATAATACCTTACAAAACTATTCAGTATAATGAGACTGCTCAGGGATCATGGTATTGTTTAATGTAAGTGCAATCCATAGAATGTCAGCGTGAGTGGTAGTTCAAAATTTTCATCTCAAAGGAAACAGTAAACTTTGACAGAGACAAAAAAATGAACAAAAAAATGAGGAGAAAATTACAAGCCTATAAGTAAGACTTTTCTGTATAATGTGCACTTTCATTAAATAGCTGAAAAAAAGAGGTGATTATGAGAAAACATATCTGTGAAGGAATCACACACAAAGCATTTCTGAGATGCCTGATAAATCAGCAGATTAATAAGAAATGGACCTGAAAGAAGTGGTTAATTCTTGTGAAATAAAATACGTTTAACTAACTATGTGAAATAACTGGAGTTGCCCCAGTCCAGGTATCAATAAAGGCTGGACAATAAATTGATTGAAAACATCCCTGCAGAAAGGATTTGGTGATTCTAGTTGACAAGAAGCTCAACGTGACCCAACAATATGTGTTTGCAGCCCAGAAAATGAACCCTAACCTTGGCTGTATCAAAAGAAGTATAACCGTCAGGTTGAAGGAAGTGATTCCCTGCCTCTACTCTGCTCTTGTGAAACCCCACATGCAGTACTGTGTTTAGCTCTGAGATCAAGTTTACAGGAGATCCACAAAGATGAACAGAGGGTTGGGACATCTCCCTTATGAGGACAGGCTGAGTGAGTTGCACTGTTCAGCCTGAAGAAGAGAAGGCTTCGAGGAGACCTTATAGAAGCCTTCCAGCAGTTAAAGGGAGCCTACAGAAAAGCTGGAGAGGGACTTTTTATTTTATCCTGTCAGCCTAACAAAAAATCACTTAGCTGGTGCCCCCTTTTGTTTCTTTGTAAAGAAAACAGCTCATTGTTACATAAATTATCAGCAGATTTATGGAATGCATGATTCAAACCCTGCACTTTATGCAGCATCATAGCAAATACTACTGAAATACTGAAGAAAAACTGCATAATTAACATTATTAAATCTTAGATAATGAAAATAAACTAACTATGTATTTTCCTTTTGAAAAATAAAAGTGAACATTTTTATAACAATGGTGCCATTCTTCATGCCTTTGAAAAAAGTTTTCTCACCTTCATTTTTTCTCCTATGTCAAGTTCAGAACCAGGATTATCATCTCTAGAAATAAAGCCAATAATATCTCTCATTTTATACTTTGCAGAAACTCTCCTCTATCAATAGGTACTAAACAAAAATAAAACATGACAGATAAGAATTGTAAAACTATCTTAATATACAATATATCAGCATTATTTAATTTAGTTTATTTAATTAGTTAATTAACAGGCTTGATCTTTATATTTTAGCAAGAATATCCCATTAGGTAACATTTTCACCAAAAATGTAGCATTATTTTTAAAAACCTTCATGTTATCCATGAAGAGTTGTCTTTGTCGCAGTCATCTTATTCAGAATATTTTACTAACACACTGAGACAACGATAATGCTATTTTATAACCACTTCTTACATTTGTTTTTCATCAATATCGAGAATGCTTTGCTTGGCAACCACCTACAAAACAGCATCTCCCTACATTCTTCAGGTCTCCTTACATTTGAAATTGGAGAGTAACTTGATTTTAATACTTCTTCATGGCCCTCCCCTTCTAATTCTGTCTATTCAGCTAATCACCCCTTCAGATTTTAATGATTCTTTTTCCACTTTCAATTCTCCAGGCTGTCCAATGCCGTTCTTACAAAACACCACCTTGGAAAAGTCATTTCAAGCTGTGCATGTACTGTCAATCTTTTCTTTCCCAGCAATTTGCTTCTCAACACTACTTTGCGTCAACATCTCACTTTTTTTGCTCTCCTCACGTGCAATCGCTGCTATATTCTGTGGTCTTTCAGACATGTCACTTGCCTGTTGTCTCGCTAAATTTCTGCTGCCATTGAATTCTCAGACTGAAAGGTCCTGTCACAGATAATATTTCTTCAGAGATCTAGGGATAATGAGTGTTAGTGAAAGTGGTGTTTATCGTTCAACACATATTTGTCAGAGGAGTTCAGATACTGCATAACTAGGTGCACAAGAGTCTATAACAGAGGAAAGCTTCATTACTAAAATCAGGTTTCAGAAAGCTACTGAATGTAAGCATAAGGAAGTTTAAAAAGACAGAATACATTAGTGGATATATACTGACAAGTCAAATACTGCTTTTGATAACCCGTATGTGTGATTTAATGGAAAAGATGGTAGAATGGACAATTTGTTCTTATAAGAATATACTTTAGGTGAAATTTGTCCAGGTTAACTGTTAATGACTTTTCCCAATTCATTTTAGTTGACTTTAAACAATTACTGTATGTGTGCTTTCAAAGAAAATTAAAGTGTAGGAATCAATAATGAATTGCATGCAAGGAAAATAAAGTAAGCAAATCAAATTCCGGACTAAAATTCTTCAAAAAAACCCACTATTGGAACAGCTAAGTTTAGAAAACTATTGAACATATTCCGGCTAGCATTTATCAAGTGGCATGTAAGTGTGAGTTGTAGCTTTAAAAATCAAGAAAGATAAATCATCCTAATTTTAAATTTTATCAGAATTTTAATTCTCCAAGCACAGTATACAGTTGCAAGAAAAAGTATGTGGAACTTTTTGGAATTTCATGATGTTCTGCATTAATTTATCATAAAATGTGATCTAACCACCATCTAACTTAAGAGTATTGACAAATATAATGTGCCTAAAATAATAACACAATTATGATCCTCCATGTTTTTGTTGAACAGACTCGTTCAGCACTCAAAATGCTAGTGCAAAAAGTAAGTGAACCCTGGAGTTGACCTCAGAGGAGCTAACTGGAGTCAGATTAACCTTGTTAAAATTATTTTAGAGGTGTGGCGGCTAATAAAGGTCACTCAAACCGTATACAGCATATAGTACTATCTAAGAAAAGTAATATATGAACATATACACATACACATACATTTACATATATATATGAATATACAAGCACAAAACAAATTGCTTAACTTATTAGAAATACAATGAAGAACTTCTGTCATGTTTTTTTCCTTGGAAGTTTTTTCCTTATGTTTTGGATGAAGCCCCATAAACAACTCTCAGACAAAAAACCTACTACTGACAAGAAATACAGTTCTTTAATCCTGACAGTTTGTTCACATTGTCCACATTTCAATACTGGAATGTTGTATTGGGTTGGCTCAGCCGGATTT
>NW_009732501.1:0-10649 GCF_000703405.1 Apaloderma vittatum | reverse complement strand
CTATTATTGTTTCATTAAAGCTGTTCTACTTGGTTTTTTCTTTCTTTAACCCAAAAGTCTCTCTGCTTCATTCCCTTTTCCTTCCCATTTTGGGGGGAAGAGGGGGTTAGAGAGCATCTGTCCATGTTAGTGGCCGGCCCAGCCCTAACCCGTGAGCCTTTTTATTTGAACCGTCTCCCTGCACGTCACTGTGGAAATGGGGTGGGGCGAGGAGTGAGCTGGAGACCGTGTAGTTTTTTGTCCCAGTTGGCTTGAACCACACCCATGTGCCCATGTGCAGCAGTCAGCTAGCACAAGGCCCCAGCAGCTGCCTGGAAGCAGCTAGAGAAACCAATGGTGGTAAAAAGCAAGCTGGACAAGGACAGAGGAACAGCACAGAGTATCACTCTCTAAATTCATGGCCAACGGCCTACTAATTCAAATGCTGCCCGCCATGTTCCCCTCATCAAGCATTCCTCACACTTAAGAAAGCTCATCTGTTACTGGAATAGGCTCAGCTCCAATGACTGCCCAAAAGTTATAGCATTGTGAGCAAAAAATCACCCCAAACTCACTCTTAAGAGGCTCCTTTGCAGCAAAAGGATGGCACAGCCAGGACTGCAGCCTGCTTGCCTCAGTCCTTACCACTCCACCTCAGCAGCAACACCACTTGTTTAGTCAAATATCTCCTGATATTTCACTTGCTGTAGTTAAGCTTGTATCTCTAGAGCTCTAGGTAAAACAAGAAGTGTTTCTCAGACTACAGCTGCCAAACTCGTCCTCTCCACAATGAAGCCCAGCTATGATAATACTCTTTACTGACACCAGCTTTGAGACAGTGATTTCTAGACATACTCAATTCCATTTTAGCAATCCTTTGTAGCGCTTTTCTCCTAAGTCACATTTCTGACTAAACAGAGATTGGTTTAGGAATTACACTGTTGTGACAGACTCAAGGAAGATTTTTGCTTTTGCATGGTCAAATTTACTGATGTTATTAGGCTTAAGAGACTGAACCGGTCTGCAATTTACTTAAAATTGGAAACTTGCAAGGAATCTCAGAATCAGATGCATTAACAGTCGCTCCATCCATGTTAGAGGTGTTACTATGAAGTTTATTTTCAAATAAAAACAAAAAACCCAACAAACAATTCTCTAAAGGACTGATAGCAAAATGACCGTATTTTAACGCAATCTCCATCTTCCCTAATCCATGCTAAGGGAAGGTAAAGGTGCTTGCAATCAAAATCGAGCTGGGAGGCAGGCTGGCATTTATCCCACAGAAAGTAAGTGCTGTATTTTTCAGCTTTATTTAAAAAAAAAATGTTAGAAAACGTGGGCATGTGTCTATAAGGTTATGATGTTACAGGCATCATAGAGATGTGGTGGGACAGTTCCTATGACTGGAGCGTAGGAATAGATGGGTACAGGCTCTTTAGGAAAAGTAGGCAAGGAAGAAGATGAGGGGGTGTTGCCCTCTATGTCAATGACCAGCTGGAATCCATGGAGCTCACCCTGCGGATGGATGAGGAGTTGACTGTGAGCTTATGAATCCAGGTTAGAGGAAAAGCAGGGAAAGGTGATATCACAGTGGGCATCTGCTACAGGCCACCTCACCAAGATGACCAAGCAGACAAGGCCCTCTATAGACAGATAGGAGAAGCTTCATGTTCACAAGTCCAGGTCCTCGTGGGCGACTTCAATCACCCGGATACCTGTTGGAAGGACAGCACAGCAGGACACCAGCAATCCAGGAGATTCCTAGAATGCATTGATGACAATTTCCCTCTCCAGGTGGTAGAGCAACCAATGAAAAGGGGTGCCATGCTGGACCTTGTTCTCACCAGCAAGGAGGGGCTGGTGGATAATGCGAAACTTGAGGGAAGCCCTGGCTGCAACGACCATGAAACACTAGAATTCAAGATTCTCAGGGCAACAAGGAGAGTGCGCAGCAAGCTCACTACCCTGGACTTCAAGAGAGCAGACTTTGACCTCTTCAGGCATCTGCTTAGTGAAGTACTATGGGATGAATCCCTGCAGGGGATATGGGTCCAAGAAAGCTGGTCCACATTCAAGGACCACCCTCTGTGTTCAGGGGCAATGAATTCCAAAAAGGAGGAAGGAAGGCAAGAATGTCAGGAGGCCTGCTTGGATGAACAAGCTCCTGGACACACTTAAATGTATAAAGAGAATTTACAGGAATTGGAAGGAAGGACAGGTAGGCTAGGAAGAATGCAAGGAATGCGTCTGAGCAGCCAGGGATCAGGTTAGGAAAGCTAAAGCCCAGATAGAATTAAATCTAGCCAGGGACACCAGAGGGAAAAAGAAAAACTTTTATAAGCATGTCAGTGATAAAAGGAAGGCTAGGGAAGACGTGGCCCCTCTCTGGAAGGAAGCAGGAGAGCTGGTCATGAAGGATATGGAGAAGGCAAAGGTTCTCAATGACTTCTTTGCCTCAGTCTTCACCAGCAATGGCTCTAGCCGCACTGTCCAAGTTGTAGAAGCCAAAAGCAAGGGCTGGGAGAAGGAAAATCCACCACTGTAAGTGAAGATCATGTTCAAGACCATTTAAAGAATCTTTAAAGAAGTTGCTAGGCCACTTTCCATCATACTTGAGAGGTCATGGCAGTCTGGTGAAGTACTCACTGACAGGAAAAGGGGAACCATCACCCTATTTTCAAAAAAGAAAAAAGGCACACCCAGGCAACTACAGGCCAGTCAGTCTCATCTCTGTGCCTGGCAAGATCACGGCACAGATCCTTCTGAAGGCTCTGCTATGGCACATGGAAAATGTGGAGGTGACTGGCGGCAACCAGTATGGCTTCACCGAGGGAAAATCCTGCCTGATGAATCTGGTGGCTTTTTATGATAGATCAATTGACAAGGGAAGACCAACTGAGGTCATCTACCTGGACTTGTGCAAGGCCTTCGACACTGTCTCGTACGACATCCTGGTCTCCAAGTTGGAAAGACATGGATTTGATGGATGGACCACTTGGTGGATAAGGAACTGGCTGGAAGATCACACTTAAAGAGTTGCAGTCAATAGCTCAATGTCTAAGTGGAGACCAGTGACAAGTGGTGTCCCTCAGGGATCAGTACTATTTGACGGGTACTATTTAACCGGTACTATTAATTATTTAACCGGTACTATGTCACCATTGTCAGTAACATGGACAGCGGCATCGTGTGCACCTTAAGCAAGTTTGCCGACAACGTAAAGTTGTGCGGTGCAGTCGACAAGCTGGGGGGAAGAGATGCCATCCAGAGGGACCTTGACAGGCTTGAGAGGCGAGTCCTGGCCAACCTCATGAAGTTTAACAAGGCCAAGTGTAAGGTTCTGCACCTGGGTCGAGGCACTTCCAAGCACAAATAAAGGCAGGGCAATGAGTGGATTGAGAGCAGTCCTGGGGATAAGGATTTGGGTGTGTTGGTGATCAACATGAGCCAACAGTGTGCACTTGCAGCTCAGAAAGCCAACTGTATCCTGAGATGCATCAAGAGATGTGTGACCAGCTGGGTGAGAGATGTGATTTTGCCCCTCTACTCTGCCCTTGTAAGACCCCGCCTGGAATATTGCATCCAGCTCTGGAACCCCCAACACAAGAAAGACATGGAGCTGTTGAAGTGAGTCCAGAGGAGGGCTACCAAGATGGTCTGAGGGCTGAACACCTCTCCTATGAGGACAGGCTGAGAGAATTAGGCTTGTTCAGCTTGGAAAAGAGAAGGCTCTGGGGAGACCTTATAGCAGCCTTCCAGTATCTGAAGGGGGCCTACAAGAAGGCTGGGGAGGGACTTTTTACAAGGGCCTGTAGTGATAGAACAAGGGGCAACGAGTGGAAGATGGAAAAGCGTAGGTTTAGACTAGATATAAGGAAAAAGTTCTTAAGTTACCCTGAGGGTGGTGAGGCACTGGAACAGGTTGCCCAGGGAGGTTGTGGATGCTGCATCCCTGGAAGTGTTCAAGGCCAGGCTGGATGGAGCAGTGAGCAACCTGATCTAGTGGGAGATTTCCCTGCCATGGCAGAGGGGTTGGAACATCTAGTTCCAACCTAGATCTTTGAGATCCCTTCCAACTCAAATCATTCTATGATTATATGAAATAATCTTCAGATTAAAGATATTCTTCATCAACATCCTGTTTTCAAAAGAGGTGAAGAAAGCAAGATTTAAACTTACATTGGGAGAATTATATCTTGCAACATAGGGCATTAAAAACAACCTCAGAGATGCGCACTCCAGCCTGGCAAGCACATACTCACTAACAGAAATGCAGCTCTAAACAAAGCTGCGCAGAGCAGCCTGCAAAGTACTGTTCTATAGACATCTTCCCACCACTAACACAGAAATTCCATCTCAGGCAGTATGGGATAAGTCACTTCTGCAACACAGTATGTCTTTAAAAAGAAGGCAAACAAGATGCCCTCGTAAGCACAGAGGTGCGTTCTTGGCGATGTTTTTCTTCCTTCCTTTACCACAAAGGTATGTATTAGCCTAACAGGTCCTACTTACCAGAGTAAGACCAGGACATGCTGTGATCTAGCAGGCACTCGGCTGGCAGACCTATAGCGTGGCACAGCTAAGCTTTATGGGGTTTTGCCAAAGCATAGATGCAACTCAAGTTTTCCTCTGAACTGCTCAGAACTAAGGTGTGTGAGATGCAAATCAAGAAATACAAATGCATGGGAAGCATTTACACTTACTGGCTGGATGCCTGCTTCAGAAACTCCTCATCTGTGTGTTTGAAGGTGTCCAAAAGGCATCTCTTCACAGTTTTCTCCACACTGACTACTTCACCTGTCAGACAGGGAAAACAGCAACTAAGCTCCAGCTAAAACATATCTGGCCTATCCCAGTCTCTCCCTTTGCTCATCCAACATTTAATCAGGTGGTGCACCTCTCAGAGCCTGTGCAGAGCAGCTAGAGCACATCTTGGGCTCATGCTACCAACAATCTGTGTGGTAGTATCTATGGAGAATTTGACATAGCCCTCCCTCCCACCAGCCTATTTTGACTCCTGAAGTGGTACTACCAAAACTGACAACAGTGCATCTCACACTTGCTTAGTGGTTAACCACAGGCTACGTATACCCTTAGAATCATAGAAACATCAAGGTTGGAAAGGACCTTAAGATTATCAAGTCCAACCTACAGCCCTACACCACCGTTAACACTAAACTATCTCGTGAGGTGCCACATCCAGCTGTTTTTCCAACACATCCAGGGATGGTGACTCCACTACCTCCCTCAGCAACCCATTCCAATGCTTCACCATCCTTTTGTTGAAGAAGTTTTTCCTAATATCCAATATAAACTTCCCCTGGCGCAACTTTAACCCATGCCCTCTTGTCCTATCGCTATTCACTAGGGAGAAGAGACCAACACCTGTCTCACTACAGCTACCTTTCAGGTGGTTGTAGAGAGTGATAAGGTCTCTCCCTCAGCCTCCTCTTCTCCAGGCTGAACAGCCCCAGCTCCCTAAAGCCTCTCTTCATAAGACTTACACCCTCTAGTCCCCTAATCATTCTGGTTGCCCTTCTCTGTCCCTTCTCCAGCACCTCGATGTCCTTCCTGTACTGTGGAGCCCAGAACTGCACATAGTACTCTAGGTGCAGCACCACCAGTACCAAGTACAGGGGCACAATGACTTCCCTACTGGCCACACTATTTCTAATACAAGCCAGGATGCCGTTGGCCTTCTTGGCCACCGGGGCACGCTGCTGGCTCATTTTCAGCTGGCTGTCTATCAACACCCCCCGGGCCCCTCTCCGCTGAGCAGCTCTCCAGCCACTCCTTCCCAAGTCTGTAACACTTGTTGGGGGTTGTTGTGGCCAAGGTGTAGGACTCAGCATTTGGCCTTATTGAAACTCATACTACTGACCTTGGTCCAGCAATCCAATCTGTCCAAATCTCTCTGAAGAGCCTCTCTACCTTCCAGTAGATCAACACTTCCTCCCAGTTTTGTGTCATCTGCAAACTTACTCCATCCTCTCATCCAGGTCATTGATAAAGATGTTAAACAGGAGTGGTCCCAGCACTGAGCCCTGGGGGACACCACTTGTGACCGGCCACCAGCTGGATTTAACTCCATTGACCACAACTCTTTGGACTCAGTCATCCAACCAGTTCCTAATCCAGGCAAGTATATGCCCATTGGCCACGGGCAGCCAGCTTTTCTAGGAGAATGCTGTGGGAAACTCGTGTCAAATACCTTGTTAAAGTCAAGGCAGACAACATCCACAGCCTAAAGCCTTGTGCCAAAGACTTTCAGCTCTCTTTCCTGGAAGACAGCACAGTTTTACAAGCCCACAAGGAATGACAGGAACTGTAGAACTGCACCCATACAAATCAGTTTCCCTGTCATCAAGACAGAAACGTCCTACAGCCTTTATTCCATTGCTCTCACCTTTAGGAAATTTCTTGATCAGGTTTTGGTGCAGATTCTGTGCTGCAAATTTTGAGGCTCGGACTCCCCCATGGCCATCAAAAACAGCAAAGTACGAGATACGTGTGCTGTGAGGGAACAAAAAGCAGCAGAAAGGGGCTAAGAAGGGCCATTAGCCAGAGAGTGGGATCAGGTACATTTGTCTCCGTAACACCCTGCCTTGTGTCAACCAGACTGAATAAACACAGCATCCCAAGGTAGAAACAAATGTAGCAAGTCTCTAAGATCACACATTCAAGCATTTACATGGTTTATGTGTGTAAGCAGTGAGCTGTGAACTTGTCATTTTCCACCCCTCAAAAAAATGAAGGATAGAAGAGAATTTATAGACCACAATTTGCCATAAAAGCAGCTAAACGTTTCACCTCAAGGGCACTGCAACTCCTCAGCATTACACAGTCTAACCAATCCCACATTTCTTTCCATGCCTAAACTTGCTGAAACCATGCTACAGACAAGAAACTCGGATCCCTCAGCACAGGAAGCTCTCGGGACAACATTAGTTCAGATACTGGATTTACAGTATGAGGATGATGCTTGAGAGCACTCCTTAAATACACACACAGGTGTTAATTTGCCAGGAGATTTAAACTTTTCTAATTAAAGAGTTCTGACATGTGTTTTCTCCTCTCCAAACATTCTCCACTGTGACAGTTAGGATTTTACACACTGTAAAATCTCCAAGAGAAAGCTTGATTACTTATAATTAAATTGAGGGTCTCTAAACATGCATGCTTATATTTGGGTAAAAGAGTCTCAACGTCCAGAGTTATGACGCCTCCACAATCCTTATGAGGTGAGCAACCAAATCCATTGAGCATCACTCCAAGGGAGGTATTTATATATAAACAACTCTGTGATTTGTCCAGGAACATAGCTAACGATTCAATCCATGCCTCCTAATAATCAGCTCAAAACACAGACCACGACAAACTCAGTCAAGAGCATCAGCTGCTCAAAGCAAAAGGGATCATATCATGGACTCAGCTGAAGCTCCTTCACCCCTGTGATGGCTGCCATCCACACCTTTATTCCAGCACTTGGGGCTCACTTACATCTGAGAGGGCAGAGGCTGGCATTCCTTGGTGATATCGTTTAAGACGACATGTGCATCCTGCATGTCTTCTCTTTCACCTTTTCGCTCTGCTGCATAACCCTTCAATCCAAGAAGGCCCACTGACCCTAAAGGAGAACAAAGCAGACACACACACACACAAATCAAACTCCTCTATCTCCTCAGCTAAGGCTAAAAAAAAAACAGCTACCACTTTCCAGCTTTAAAAAAATCAGCTACCACTTTCCAGCTTTCAGAACCCTATCCTGGCATTGCAGCAAAGTACAGCCCTCATACATCTAGTATCTTCTGCTGAACAGAATATATTTATTTTGTAACATGGTTTTTTAAGTGCCTCCAAAGTCATCAGCCATAAAAGTCACTTGCCCTCATTTTACACGGGACTGCTGGGCATCAGACTCTCTTACCAAAGAGGGATGAGGGGGTAGGAGAAGCATCTGGCACTGAACCTTCAGATTAAACAAAGCACAGCTTTAAAGAGAGTGTTAAAGACAGGATATCAAGATTTGCTGTATCCCTGCTTATTCCCAAAGCCGCAACACAACACGTGGGTACCTGTGCTGAAGTCAAATGCCCTATTTGTAACAGCAAGTCTCCCTCTGGCTTTATTAGCAGCCATTCAGTGCAGAGTTCTGTGCCTGTGACAAAAGAAACTGGTGCAGCTCTAGCCTTTTAGAGGTTTCACAATCAATTCCTCTTCCAATAGCACAGAAATTTATCCTGCCAGCACTGTGGTGCTTACTGCTCAGCTTCTACTACTTCAGCAGGGCCAATAGGAAGGCCCAGTTGAGGGAGGCAAAGAGTGTCAGGGAGCTCAAAGGGCTTCCACAAACTTTGTTCCCTATGAGAGGCTTAAAATGCAAGGGGACTTAAAAACCAAAGCTTAGGTTCTTCTGGACTTACTCAGCCCAATGTCAAAAGTACAAATCAAGTACATTTGTTTTCAAACTGTCTGAAAACCTTTACAAACTTTCTTTTCCACAAGTTCTTCCCTGCCATTCTTCTCTTCCTCCTCCAAGGACTTTCTCTTCTCCCCTTTCCTGTGGCTCCCGGCTGATGACAACTGCTCAGTAGCACTGGAGGCTGAAAGCAAGTAAAAAACATAGGCAGCTGAAATCTTCCAGCTGTTTACTTACAGAAATTCAGCAGCAAGTCCTTTTATACCAAGGTATTCTGAGGAGCCCGGGCTTGTACACTCACACCATATTAAGTGACCAGAGTTATTAATGCACAAGACATACTACTTGACAACAAACATGCACACACATTTCATTCAGCAGGTACAGCCTGTAGCAGACACCACTGTTCAAGCCCATGAGCATTAATTTGATCATTTTAAGTTGTGTATCTCAGGCACAGCTGACAGACTCCCCACCAGCCTGCAGTTTGTTTCATAGCTACCAGCCCTTTCTGCAGTTACCTCAGGAAATTACCATTTCAGGTTGGAACACTTCTAATTTATTTATTTTTAAATTACTACTATTTGTGTCTATAAATGGCACCCATGACAATACAAAGAACTATATTTTATTACTCTGAATGTGCATATTTGTTAGGGGTTTCAGAAGATAGGTTATAAATTAAAGCTAGCAAGCAAAATATGATTCCCATTATGTCAGAATCCTAACCTTTTCCTTTTGGAGATTTATTCTCATATGATAACAGTAAACTATCTCACCTTCTCCCAGGTGATAGCAAACACTTGGCAGCATGCAGAAAGCTTTGCCAGACCAACAGTCTGGTTTGGAGAAATTTATAGCTAGGAACAAGAAGGTAGTCTGTGCACACAGAGAAAGGCAACAGAAGCCAGCGCAGTGGCAGAACTAGGCCATTACTGCCTTTGCTCTTAGCAAGCACACACACTCCCAAAGCAGAAAGCTCTCAGGCACAGACAGTGGGGATCCCCAAAAGACATCTGAGGGATTTACATTTGGGGACAGACTTAAGTTTACTTTTAAAGAGTCAGAATCCTGATTCAAACAATCAAGGCACAAACTGATCACCAAGATCGGTGTCAGCCAACCTGGACACCAGGTTAACTTGCTGTGCATCCAACACAACAGGCTATATCAATGGGTTTTCCCAAGAAGGATGAGTTAGCAGAGGCTTGGTGAGCTGACACAGCTCCTTACCTGTGTCACCACTGCTGGCTGGTGGAAGATCATCAAAAAGTAAAGAGCCTCCTTTTCCTGAAGGACAAGAAAAAGACAAGAGCCACTAAATACCTTTGTCCTTTTGAGTGAATAACGCCCTATGTAGGCCTCTCCTGAGGTGCAGGAATTATAAAATGCCAGCTTATCAAAGTAAGTAAAATTTCAGCTTCTGTTACTGGATGGTGGAGGCAGACTCAGGCCTTACATTCTGGTTATTAAAAAAAACCCCAAACCTACAAGAAGAGACAAAGAGCTGCTCTGCACACCAGCACTGATAACCCAACTGTCTTTATGCTGTCTTACAAACAAAAGGGTTTACACAAGCTTCATCTCAAGAGATGCTGACACAGGAAACACAGGAAGCCAAACTAATGGCAGGAATGAAGCGCCCATACCTGAGTCAGCACCACTGGCTGGTGGAAGATCATCAAAGAGCAGAGGCATTTTCTGGGCTTCCTTCCCTGCAAAACATCACAGCAGAGTGTGAATCTGTTGCAAGCACTCAGGAATTGGTTTCTGGAAGGATTGTCCACCAGGTGAGCATAAGTGGGGTAACTGAGGAGAGCCTTGGCTACTTTTCCTCCATCTCTAATTTAGGTAGCTCCTACACAAACAAAACAACCACCTGCCTAAGGATCATGCGAGTATTTATCTTGAAAACAGATTTTTTTTTTCCTAGCAACCCACTCAAGTTTGTTAACTTCCCTAAGCAGCCCAGTCAAGATGTTACAGGATGGAAGGGGCCCAGAAATGCTCAGATTTCAGGTGACACCATTATAGCTCTCCACTTTTTTTGGAGCCACAGCAGCACAGAGAGGGGAAAGACTCCAGCAGGTCCTAAACCGCAAGAATAACAATCTGCATCTGAACGAGTCCCAGAGAAAAACAAAATCACAAAAAAAGCACCAAATCCTGTCATTTCTCCAGCGATTTTTAAGCTGCCGCCTCCTGGAGCCGCCTCCTCCTGCCCTCAGGCTTTAGAGGCTCTCAGCTACTA
>NW_009732500.1:0-471 GCF_000703405.1 Apaloderma vittatum | reverse complement strand
AAGGCATCTGGAACAGCGTCAGCACTTCACCAGTCAGAACTCTGATTCAGCCTCAAGCATAAAGGGTAGATTTACATTAGGTTAGACATTAGGAAGAAGTTCTTTATGATGAGACTGGCGAGGCAGTGGCACAGGGTGCCCAGAGAGGTGGTGCAGGCTCTATCCCTGGAGGCATTCAAGGCCAGGCTTGATGGGGCTCCGAGCATCCTGATCTAGTTAAAGATGTCCCTGCTCACTGCAGGGCAGGTTGGCCTGGTTGACCTTTAAAGCTCCCTTCCAGCCCATAGATTCTAGGACTCTATGACATTAAGACAGAAGTACCTCCATACGAAGTTTTTATTGGATTACAAGAAGAAGTAACACGTGTGGCTGAAAGCTTAGCTGTTGGAGTCCTCCTGGATTTTTTTTTAGTGTATGTGAGTGTGATTCACTTTGTCCTTTTTCCTTTTAAACAACAGAAGAAGGAGATCC
>NW_009732499.1:0-30057 GCF_000703405.1 Apaloderma vittatum | reverse complement strand
TTCTGTAAAGATTTAATGAGGTGATATTGCAAAACCAGGGACACTGCAAAACCTAGGGATAGGACTGATGTCCTAACCTGAGCTTGACAGTTTGTAAGTAACTAGAAGGAGCTTGAGTTCATGAAAACGTTTTAGTTTCACTAATACAGATTTTCAAAAAGTATTTCATGTCATTCTGGTTCTCATATATACATTTCAGAGAAATGCCAGCCCAGTACAACAACATATGTGTAAGTACAGGCTAGTGATATAACAAAATGTTACTTCACTTCTACTTGGCATTATCTGAGGAAGAAAAAAACAATACTCTATAGGTTCTGTTGCTTGTTAAAGCCAAATCAAAGGGCTTTAATTTTTTAGCTCTTTGCTAGAGTAAGAGTGAAAAATATCATGCCAGCCAACTAATGGGTCAGTTTTCTTGAATGCACGTATCACCCAAATATGGCCAAGAAGATCAAGGTCCTTTTCATTAACCAGGGAAAAATATGCATATAGGGAAAAATTTCATTGTATTCTTGATTTTTTTATTTATGCATTCTAAAAAGAATGCTTATATATTCTTGCTCTCATTGCTGGTCTCTGCCTTTAAATATATATTAGTTACGCATATGCTGGATGAGGAATACGATAGGTAATGCTATCACAAGTGTTCATTCAACAACCAGCAGACAAACCTGACAGCCTGAATAGCACACCAGACTAAATGTCTCAGCAGTTCATGTCCTAGCTGTGGCTTTGAAGCGCTCCATAAAGAAAAAGCTCCTCTTCTAGGCTTTGAGCAGCTCACGGGATTAGATGTGCTTTATGTTTTTAACAACTTGCTTTCCAGATGTTAAATGGCTCTAAGGATTAGATGCATTTTATTAAAACCAGCATGTCCCAGCTTTGAGCTGGAGTTATCCACAACATGAAACACTGTTTATGCCACAAATCATCACAGAACAGAAGGAAACCACTGAAATCACCAGATTAAGACAAGTGTGAGCACAGATTTAACCTAATGTTTATTTTCTTTCTCTAAATTCCATAGAAATACCTCCCTTAAAGAGATACGTGTTTTCATATTTCCATTCAGTTTTGAAGTATTAGAAAAAAATCAATTCATTTGAAAACAAGGGAAAAAAGGTACAGGTGGAAAAACATCTTCTCCATAGGCACTGCTGTTAGGCGTGTTTTATGCCAAGCCAATAGCTTAGTACTTCTGATTGTGCAGTAGAGCAGACTTATCACTAACTGGTCCCCAGTTGCTTCCTGTTGCAATTCCCTTGGCTGATGAATGAATCCTTTTGCCTTTCAAGGCTGTTTGGTCCCTGCTGAGTCCAGTCCAGGAGGGTGCATTGGCATGAAAACATGAGGCAAGTGCTGACCTCAATGAGATAGTGCTGGTGAGTCAATCTTTCACAGAGAGGAGGATATGACTTTCCTGGGTCAAGGAGCAGGTCCCAGGATAAAAAAAACAAACCTCAACATAAATCTTTTCACCTCTTTCAGAGACTCTTTGGCAAAGAATCATTCACTGGGAAATATCTTAATAAAAAGGAAGCAAAAAACCATGACGTTCTCCTTAAGCAGGGAACATGACAGAAAAATGCAGTACAAAGGTGATTTTAATCATCTTAGAAATAAAGAACAGGGATCCAGGTTCTCATCCCTTCAGCTGCAGAGAGACCAGGCTTTATTAGCATTACTAAGGAATTAACTGCCTCAGGGTGATGTTAATAACTCCTTGCTCTCTTTGAGGTTTGTGTTGGTTATGTTTGCCTGGGCTTTTTTAATAAAAAAAGTGCTTGAGCAGAGTTTGAGTGGTAATCTAGCCTGTGACGGCACCAGCCATCAGGGTTGGATGGGACCTTAAAGATCATCTAGTTCCAACCCCCCTGCCACGGGCAGGGACATACCCGACTCGATGCAGCTGTCCAGAGACTCATCCCCCAGGTTGCCCAGAGCCCCACCCAGCCTGGTCGTAAAAACTTCCAGGGATGGGGCTTCCACCACCTCTCTGGGAAACCTGTTCCAGTGTCTCACCACCCCCAGGGTGAACAACTTCTTTCTAACGTCCAACCTAAACCGATCCATCTCTAGCTTTAATCCACTCCCTCTAGTCCTATTACTACCCAATGTCCTAAAAAGCCCCTCACCAGCTTTCTTGTAGGCCCCCTTGAGACACTGGAAGGCCACAATAAGGTCTCCTCAGAGCCTTCTTTTCTGCAGACTGAACAGCCCCAACTCTCTCAGTCTGTCTTCATAGAAGATGTGCTCCAGCCCTCTGATCATCCTCGTGGCCCTTATCTGGACACACTCCAGCACGTCCAGATCTTTCCTGTGCTGTGGGCTCCAGAGCTGGACGCAGTACTCCAGGTGAGGTCTCACGAGAGTGGAGTAGAGGGGGAAAATCACCTCCCTCGACCTGCTGGCCACGCATCTCTTGATGGAGCCCAGGACACGATTGGCTTTCTGGGCTGCAAGTGCACACTGACCGCTCATGTTGGGCTTATTTATTTATTTATTTAACTCTTATTTATGCAACTTGTAATACCTAACTCTTACTATGCACTCCAGTAACCTACATTTCCTTCAGAATTACTGAACATACATTTCACGTTAAGTGAACAGTAGGATATATGTGGCTCATACTGTAACCTCTGATGACAAGGCAGTTGTAACACAAAAGCCATCGTCACCGATGGCAAGTTCATTAGTTCTTAGAAGAATGAATTCCCTTCACTGTGATACTTAAAACTGACTCTGACACCATGACTCTAGATTTTTAAAAGAGATGACTGCAGCAAGATTTAAAAGACTAGTAGTAGCAACCTGAGGGTTCCTTGCCTTGAATTTTATGAGCTGTATGGAATAAAGCTGGCCAGTTATTGAGAGTTAAAATGTCTCCAATACCTGTAGCTCCAGTCAACTGATGGTCCAGTATGACTGACAACTTAGAGGATTTTACCTGCAGTAGGCCTGTCTAAAAATCTTCCAAAAAGCAGCCAGAGAAGAAGAGTAGGCTCTGAGTTTTGGACATTTAGAAATATCTTCATGCCCCTTTTATTTTCAGAAATACAACACATCCCACAACTTTGATCCTTCTCGAAAGAAAATCAGAACAAATCAACCTAACAAGAACCTCAGCAATGAGTAAGATTTAATTATGAATACACAAGAACTGGTTACAAAAGGTGTGTTTGATAAGTAGTTTGATAACTAGTGTGTTTGATAAGTAACTGATTGGAGCTCAGAACTCTCTATTTATATAATTAGATGCAGAGCTAGCGCAATTTCCCCACTGGGACCAACGCCGCCCACTGTTTGACAGAGTTGGATACATAATGAGCCTGTTCTCCCAGAACAGCTGCTAGTAAAACACCTGGATCGTTGATCAAGTCAATAAAAAGATGGCAGGTTTGGCACTGTGCTTCAACGTTTCCTTCTTGAACTCCTTGTACCACTTAGATCCCCAGGTAATAGTAGTGGAGGAGAGGCGTGGCTAGAGCGTAACACCGTGCGAATGTTATATGGCAGAAAAAGATCTACAGCTTCAAGTATCCCCAACAGTCACCACAGTTAGAAAAATCCCACGAGTTCTCTTCTAGTTCATATCATTGCAGCTTTATGGCTGCCGGCACATAAAACACCACCCTGCCCACAGTCAACTGACTCCTCACAAGACCCCTGACTCTGACGAATTCAAGGCACTCACGCACTCCTGAAGAGTGAAATAGAGCAGGGAAGAGCTAATAGGGTTTTTATACCAGTCTCTGCCTAGATGTACCTTTTTCTCTGGAAGCATCAGGAGCTGAGATGGCTCTTGGACTCTCTGTTCCCAGAGACACCAGGCTGCCATTCCCACCATCCCTGGGCAGAAAGGGTGAGAGACCAGAGGCAGCTTCAGGTCTGTGCACTTCCCTCGGCTGCTCCCTGTCCTGATCCCCCAGCTAGCTGGGACCCCTGAGACTGAGGAAGAGCCCTCCCCTAGTGACATGAACGTTGGCCAAGAAAACGTTGGGGTTTTTTCACCTGAGACACTCCCTTACGCAAAATAAGACATGCTGCTTTGAGTTACATTAACTAGATTAAAGTTGCAGCCAAAGTCAGGTTTTGGATTTGCAGTTAACCTAAAAAAGGAAATTTTATCATTTTAACTTCGGGAGCCTCCCTCCAGATGACTTTTTAAAGCCTTATCATACTCGAGCTTACACTGTGGTGAGCCCTTGTAGACCCCAGCATCAGTTGGAAACCAAAGGCTCTTAAGTTCAGCAGATGCCTGCTGAAATAGAAAATAAATCCTTCAGCACAAGACTGGAAGAAACAGGAGGCACATTTCACTTTCTGAGAGAAATGACTCACTTCTGCTTCTTAGCAGACCTCATTCCCTGTGGAGCTGCTGGGAGCCAGGGGAAGAGGGAAAACGAGAAGTAGGAAGTGCAAAAGTAAAACTGTGAGAGCAAAGCTTTTAGCATTTTCCAAACAGCCCCTGATTAATTGCAGCTTGCAGGGACGGGTAGAAATAAAAGACACTTCCATTTTCAAAGCTTACTTATTATCATGATGACTAGCACTGCATGAAGCCCACACATCAGCTAATGAGCAGTCAGCTATACAAACTGCATATTGGTCAATGCCTTTGGGGTTATAGTGAAGCTTTTTTATCTATATAGTCTCTGAAACAAAATCACCGAGTAAAACCTAATTATGAGCCCACAGGGCCATCCTTGAGGATGCTAGAGCAATCTCTGTGATTGCACAGCATCAGCTCTGAAGGACAGCCTAAAGAGAAATCCCCAGGATCGACAAAACAGAAATCACTAAAATTCCCTGACCCATGGCACCGTGGGAAATGATGCATTGATAACTTGTGAGTAATGGGCTAATAGAAGTGGCTAAGAGTATATTATGCAGTGATGAACAAAAAGTAGTCATTTTTGCTCAAGTGGTAACCTGTAAATCTGACAATTTATTTCCAATGTTAACCCCTAGGAAAGTGAAATAAATGTTAGAAGACATGGTACCTTTCAAAAAAGGGACTTAGAAATGAATACATATAATTGCTCTAGAAAAATTATTCTTGACAATGCTTTTATAAGGTTAAGTGGACATATTAGGAACATTCCTATGACTATAAAAATGGGAAAGCGAGAAGACATGGAAATGAAGTGACTTGTGAAGCAGCCAAGAAAATGAATAATACAAACGTCAACATTTTAATTAAAATTTTAAATGACTGAATTTAAGTGTTGTATCTCAACTCTCTCCACTTCAAAAATCTATTTCCAAGAAACTAATTCGCATCTCACTCATAATGGTCTAAATCAGGAATACTTTTGCAGATGTCAGTGTAGTACGCGAAATTAATTTGACCTAAGAAATGGACAATTAGTATCTGAAGAATATGTAAAAAGTGCTATTTGCTGCTGTTCCTAATGACAGAAGAAACAGAAAGGAAATTTCTCAGAAAAATCCACAGAAATATTCCTGTGAACATGAGAATAAAGGAACAGACTGACAGATCTCAAAAAGTAAAGGAATATGTTTATCTATCTAATAACTGTTTGCTAAAGGGAAAACAATCCTTGTTAACAAGAGCAGGCAAAAGCATCAAGCCTGTAGAACTTTTTCCCCCCATTTTTATTTGCTAAATAGATGTCTAGGTGAGAATGTGCTTTCTTTTCTCAGCCATTTGTCTTTGCTTTGAAATGAAAGCTACAAACTATTTGATAAATGGATGAAAATAGCCTCCCATCCTCCACTCACAGAGGAGCTATCTGTGAGTACCATTTACTCCTTGCATAAAACACCTTTTGGTATTAACTTACTAGCAGAAGGCAATCACTGCAAAATCAAATAAGTATTTTTACAAAAAATCATGAACTGTTGTTGAAATAGGTAACGTTTCTGAACTCTTTTCAGTTCTGATGCATGCCTATGAGGAAAAAAGTGCTTGTTTGCTAGGGTGTTTGCAAAAAAATAAAATAAAATGGGGACTATAGGGAAAATCACTAATGTGACGGTATGCACATAAATATTTTCGTATGAGGTGCTGAGAAGAAGATCGTCTGGAAAGATGTGGAAGTCCTCCAGTCCAGGAATAAGGAACAGCACCGTGCCCTTGGTGAGTTAGAAGAAACAAGAAGTTATCAGTGGTGAATACTAGGAATTCTGGTGAGACACTCAGAAGCAAATCCACAGACTGGTATCCTCATATAAACCATTCAGCTGATTATTATAAATAATGAACAAATCATACTCTGTTCACTAACTAGTCAAGAACGAGGAGGAAAAGAGTCAAAGCCATCTAATAAATTATCCCGCAAGAACTGTTTTCCTCTGCTGTGTATTCCAACCTCCCCACCAGTGGATGGTACTTGCTTCTCCCTGGTCTTGTCACAGCAGCAAGGTGGGGCTGGAAACACACTGGGGACCTCAGAGCCAGCAATTTAGCAGTGCTCTGTCCTCCTCTCTTCTCATCATCTCCATCGGGTTCTGCCGTGGAGCAACAGACTACACAAGTCTACACACAAGAGTATGGGTCACTTCAATTCCTTGGATAGGTTCTACATTTTAATCCAATGCAGTTCAACAAAAGACAGCAGGAGACTAGCAGAACGCCTCCCGCAGTGGCAGCGTGGCCTCTCCCTTTGGTGGCATTTTAAGGCCCCTGACTGATGAAACAAGAGCTCTAAGAAGAGGCGGAAGGTGATTCCCCCAAGCCCACATGTCTGAGTCCACCTGCTGTACAGCGATGTAAAGAAGGCCAGCAAATTTTGTCCAAGAGATCACTTTTTCTCACCTAATCTGATCACGAGAACCATCAGCCTTCTGAAAACACAGAAAGAATGTTTGTATTCAGTTGAATAAGCTGTATTTCACTCTTTTCATCTAGATTTACAGATGATTATCACATCAGAAGTCAGACATGTAGGTGTGCACAATAATAAAATAGTATTTTTAATTCACTTTTCATAGCATCATTGCTAAAATGAGCTCATCTTTTTTAGAATTTATCTATTCACTATTTTATTAATTATGATTGTGAAAAAAATTGCACAGCTTGGGTCTTGACAATTTTACTAAGTTCTTCTCATTGTTATTGCCTCTAGACAAGCTTTCTGTTTGCTTTCACAGAATCACAGAATATCAGGGGTTGGAAAGGACCTCAAAAGATCATCCAGTCTAGCCCCCCTGCCAGAGCAGGATCACCTACAGTAGGTCACACAGGAACACATCCAGGCAGGTTTTGAACAGGGCAGCCTGTGCCAGTGCTCTGTCATCCTCACAGGGAAAAAGTTTTTCCTAATATTTTTGTGGAACCTCCTATATTCCAGCTTATACCCATTGCCCCTTCTCCTGTCATTGGACATCACTGAGAAGAGCCTGGCTCTGTCTTCCTGACACTCCCCCTTGACATATTTACAAACATTTATGAGGTCACCCCTCAGCCTCCTCTTCTCCAAGCTAAAGAGACCCAGCTCCTTCAGCCTTTCCTCATAAAGGAGATGTTCCACTCCCTTCATCATCTTTGTGGCTCTGCGCTGGACTCTCTCAAGCAGTTCCCTGTCTCTCTTGAGCTGAGGGGCCCAGAACTGGACACAATATTCCAGATGTGGCCTCACCAGGGCTTTATTTCAAATTGCCTGGCCTTTCAATCATTCTAGTCAACAATCCCAATTTAGTCACTAAAACCTCTCACATACAATTAAAAAATAAAACTAAACAACTGCTAACTTTCCACCCTTTCCCCCTTAGTTTTGCATTTGAAGCAAATGGACAGAGGGTTGTAAAGGCAGCTTTTCACATGGTATTTTCAGCCTGAAAACCATAAGGAAGTGCCAAGAATTCTCAGGTCAAGGCTTCAAGGTCCTTTCCAACACATTGGTCAACAAAGTTGACTCAGATCAAATTCACATAACTTCAAGATTTTTTAGGGAAAAGTAATTTCATATTGCTTTAACCCAGCCTACAGAAGCACTGACTGGAAATGAAGCACTGGATTATCTTCTTTTTCCTCTTATTCATATTGAGTCTATCCATTACTCTCACTGTGTCTCTTGCAATCTGCCTTCCTCTCTAATACATCTTATCCAAGGTAAGTGAAAGTAACAGCACAAATACAAGGATGCTACTTCATCACAATCAAAAAAATAATCCAACACCTTAGGCTTTAACCCAAGCACATGAAACCTGAGATTGATTCTGTCTGCTGACACATTTTTTCTGTGTCACTGTAGGCTAGAATTTAAAGGTAATTTAAACATTTTTTCCAGTTTCTTCCAACTAAATCACTTCATTCGCAGTAACTATGTGTAAAATAGGAATGAAAAAATTACCTCCTAGCAATAACACCTACTTCTCTGGAATATGCACTAAAGACTGCAGACTGGATGTCACAGTAGTGAAAATCAAGTAAACAGAAAGAGTACCATGCAATTTTAGAAGTCCTTTCTCAGATCTCAAATTTTAACTTCAAATACAGATTTTTTTTCCAGAGCATTAAGGAAGAGTAAACATTCAACACATGGGCTGAAACATGAAATTTTATCAAGAAGTGTAAGTATGGTTGGGTATCTCTTCACCTTTTTTTCATTCTCCTAATCAAGTTGTTTATTTTCAGGCACTCCAGAGGTCTCCTAGTGTGTATCCCAAATTATCGCCCAGTCATGGCAGCAAGAAAATAGGGAGAAAGTCAGTTGAACGAGAGTAAAGGAAATTCCCCATCCATCCAGTGATCCAGACATACCATCTCAAGAAGACTCCAGGTTATAAATCTGCAGTTTAGAAATTAATAGTGAAAAGAAATAAACAAAGCAAGTAAAGAGTGAAACAATTACACTGTTATAGTGAAATTTTTAGACGAAAAGTTGGGCAGAATGGTAAGAAAAAGCATGGGATTGACTGTAGAGAAAATTTGAAGAAAACTAAAGAGAAAATACAAAAGTCTTATGAGAAAAACAGTGGAATGAAACCAGAACAATTAAAGTGAATTTTCCCAAGAGGAACGCCATGGGTGTTTTTAATGGCCATAGTGAAACCTCTCTTCCCCGTCTTCCCCACCTTGATACTCTGAAATGCTATTAAAGTCTGGAAAATAAGCAGTGGCAGCTACAGTGCAAGGAAATAAATACCACATCACATTCAGCACAAAATAAAGAGGGAGAGAAGCGTGAAGGAAGTAGAACAGAAATGCCAAACATATGTCTTTATTTCACAGCTCTGTTAAATTAAAATACATACTTTCATTATCATATAGTTCTGAAGATTGGTAGTCCCCTTCACAGGACCCAGCCTATACACAACAGAAATTACTGCTGTTTCTGTGGAGTACCACAGGAGCTAAAAACACTGAGTATCTCTCAAAGCCTCATTTCTTTTATTATATACCCACCTGGGAATGCATGGTGTAATCGCTAAAAAATCTGAGATGGAAACAATTTCCATTCTCTTTCCTCCCACAAAAAAACCCACCAAAAAACATAAGAAATGTATGTATTCAGATCTGAAGAGGATCTTGTTTGAGAAAAGCTTTTCCTAAGCAGATACCTATGAGGGAAATCATGTCTTTAAGTATTTGTCACATAAATGTGCTATACGGATAAAGCTTCAACTCATTTAATTCCAGCACATAAGCCAAGTGCTCTTTTGTTAGAACAGGGGAAAACTGTAGTCTCAGTCACATTGCGGGTATTAGGACCTGCAAGTATCAAATCTTTTTGTTCTTATGAAAAAAGATGTAACAGTAGCTTGAAATCTCAAGTGCTCAATGTAATTATACTAAATAAATGTGATAAAGGGAAGACATCTCTGTTATTTAATATCACTAATGTAATGAACCTTTTTTTTGCTTATGCTGATGCTTTTTTTCTGAGTGATATTCAAAAGAAATCTCCACAGAGACAGAAGCTAACATGAGAAATAGAGGTTCCTATTTAACATTTCATTAATAAAAAGAAATTAAACAACACAGGAATGCAGACGAATAACAACTAAAATATTTTGACAAACATGAAGATATCAGAGACCCCAGGACTTATCTTGCAATGGCATTAACATCAGAGCGATCAGCTAATATTTTTTCATGTGGGACAGTTACCTTGATCCATTTGCACAAGATACACCACTTCCCTTCAATATCACAATCCCTCATTAGCGAGCAGCAACGTACTTTAAAAAACATAGTCAATTAAAACTGTTTTCAAGACTGGCTAACTATATGCCACGGTGGAGCAGAAAAAGTGTGGAGTGAAAAGTTGAGAGGGTGGGGCTGATGTCCAAATGGGGAAAGGTGGCAACCGCGAATGCTGCTGTTGAGGACTGGAGAGTTTTTCTTTCAAGTTTCTTGTTTTAATTGAGCCAAAACAACCCAGGCAGAACTGTCTGTCTCAGGGCCTTTTGATTTTCTGCTTCTGCTTGAGCAGCCATTTGAAGAACACACAAATAAATAAAAAAATACACTAAAGAAAATTAATCGCTCCATTTCATGGAAAACAAATTTTCTTTCTGGGCAGTTCTTTAATCCCATTTGCTTCCCGCTCCCTGTGATAAAGTGGATTCCCTTTGTCTATATCCACATCTGAAGCTAGGTACACCATCTGTCAACTCTGACTATTTTCCAGAACCCTGAGAAGAATTTTTTGGATTTCTTGTCAGGACAAATCCCCTCATTCTGTATAAATATAATGAAGAATGGGATTTAGCGGTTTACTTTTCTCTGCATTTCACTTGTGGTCTCATAACATACAGAGATAGTATTGACTTGCAGAGTTGCTATATGTGCACAGATGGTGCTTTCTGAATCGATTCAAGTATTGATTACCCGAAGTATTTGAAAATAAGGACCACTTGGCTCCTTTCCACTGAAAAACAATAGTCATATTCATGACCAAAATATGTTCAGGAAACTAAAAAACAGAAGATAAAATGTGTAACTGATTTTAATTGCCTGTCGAATTCTCAGCTAATTAAGTATTCTATATCTATGAGGACCAAAAATCTCAATTTTTTGTTTCTTTCTTAAAACTAGGAAAAGAAACTCAAGGAAAAAATTGAGAGGGCTGGCAACAGCACACCTCCTTTAGTGAGTAAAAGTCACTGCAAAAAGAGTAGATGTAAAGGTGTTGCAGAAAGTAAGGTTAAAAATATCTGCTCTCTTGAGACCCCACCTCAAATACTATGACCAGTTTTGGTGTCCCCACCGTGAGAGGGACATAGATCTGTTGGAATGAGTTCAGCGGAGGGCCACAAAGATGATCCAGGGGCTGGAGCACCTCTGCTATGAGGACAGGCTGCGGGAGCTGGGATTGTTCAGTCTGGAAAAGAGAAGACTCCGGGGAGGCCTAATAGCTGCCTTCCAATACCTGAAGGGAACCTACAGGAAGGCTGGGGAGAGACTTTTTACAAAAGTCAAGGGGAAATGGATTTAAGTTAAAGGAAAACAGATTTAGATTGGATCTTACAAAAAAAAATAATTCTTCAATACAAGGGTAGCAAGACTCTGGAATAAATTGCTCAGAGAAGTTTTGGATGTCCCCTCCCTTGAGGTGCTCAAGGCCAGGCTGGATGAGGCCTCGAGTAACCTGGTCTAGTTGAGAGGTGGCGTCCCTGCCCATGACAAGGAGATTGGATTAGATGATCTCTAAGGTTCCTTCCAGCCTAGGCCATTCTATGATTCTGATATACCTTGGAGAAAGCTAAATTGCAAAAGAATTTCTTTTGGAGGAGTCAAGCGCAAATGGGTCCACAGATTAGGTCAAATCAATGCACTGAAAGGATCACAAAGTTCCACTTGCATTTTATGGACTGGAGAGTGATCAGAGGGTTTATGATTCCCTTCCACATTTCAGAATAAAGGAAAAAGAAGTACCGTTATTAAATTAAGAGTTTTGAGAAGATACCTCAAATATAACAATCATAACTATAGAACATGTAAGGTGAAATTCAGTTATTCTCTCTCATGGTAACTGGTAATAAAAAAAAATGCAGCTCAGAAATAATGATTCATTACTCATGGCAAACAAAGAGCAACAGTGTCTGGCACCTGTACTTGCAGCATGTGCAGATGCTGTCTGTCACCACAGTACATCCATCTAGAATTACTATATCCTGGATTAACTAAGATCTGCAGTCTTTTCACTCGGGATGAGATATTTCCATCCTTTTACAGTGCCCATCCCTTACTTATTGCCCACACATCCACATCCTCCATCTCAGTTCTTGGATATACTTGGCATCCCTCAGGTATATCCCGGAGTGGAACAACATCTTACGAACATTGGCCCTCTCCTCCTTCTGGCTTGCCATCTTCTACAGTAAATAAATTAGTTTCTTCAGCCTCTGGTTGCATCTTGTCTCAATTTTCATTCCTTGCACATAAAAATTCAAATTCTTCTCTTCCTTTCTTAAATGACAGATGCTCAATTCTCTGTTGTCCAATGGCCTTTTTCTTCAGCTTGAGCTCAATCTTCTTGATCTTCCATGGATTTGTGTCAAATTATACTTGCAGTAAAAAAAAACAATGGGGAGGGGTAAATAATGGGGGGAAAATTTCCTTTCAACTTCCTCAGAACAAAATCGTTAATTGTCACAAAATGTTATATGAGGAAACCTTTTCCTTTCAGGTGAACATATTTTACCTTCCTCTTTCCTTTTGTCCATCCATTGAATCATAAAAGTCAGTTTTGTCACAGAGCTCTGATAACCACCCAAGAAACTGCAAGGAATCTCACAATTCCCATAGAAAGACTACTCAATTGATCTCACCTCATTTAAAAAAATAAAGAGAGAGCACTAGGAGGGATGCTGCACATGCAACTCCCCTGCAAACAGTATGGGTTTTTAAGAGAATGTAGATTCTTCCCTGCAAGGATAAAGCTGCCTGCACTCAGAATCAGAGCAATCCTGTGGCTTCCAGAGAGAGAGATTACTTTGCCAGTCAGTGTGAATTCACAATCTGTAACCTGAGAGCGATCATAGCATTTGTGTAAGAACACCCTTGATTCTGTACTCCATCTTTAAAAATTGCCAGCAACATGGGACACAAAGAAAGCATGTGTCATGGGTTTAAGTCTGGTGGGTTTTCTAGTAAAAGCGGGGGTAGATTTATGTGAAACTTCAAGAGCCTTCCCCACCCCCAGGTAGGCATCAGACTTGTCTCTGTCAAGGGCCAGGCCAATCAGTGCCTCTGCTATCAAGGCATTTAAGGGGAGATCCCATTGTTCTATCTCTTTTGGTTTCATCTTGTTTTGAGCTGTCCTGTCTTTAATGTTGGGGAGGTTTTCTGTTGGAGGAGGGGGAGGTGAGAGGAGAACAAAGGAACATTGCCCTGAGAAGAAAGAGGGGAGGGAGAGTCCCAGAGGAGAAGGAGAGGGAGAAGGCTGCTGGAGCAGGACCCTTCCCTGAGGCCCATGGTGGCTGAGATGGCAGGAAGGTGGTTGCCTGACAGTTGAGGGAATTGATGGCAGCGAGAACATCCAGGATGCATTGGTATGTGCAGAGCCCCATGTGAAAGGGGAGAGAGACCAAGCACCAGTGAGAAACATGCCCAAATTGATCCGTGGCCCTGAAGGATTCATGAGGAGGAAGAGGATTGCCCCCTGTGAGGTGGACACCACGCGGCAGGAAGGAGAGACTGCGAGGAGCCTTCTTTCTCAAGGAGGAGCTGCCAGGGACAATGAGTAATGGCCAGATGGACTGCACTCCCCACCCCCTGCCCCTCCTTGCACTGATGTGGGGGAGGAGGTAGCTGGGAAAATGGGAAGAGTGGAGGGAGGCAAATCATATTTAATATTGGGTTGTATTTATTGATGTATTCCCCTCACTATCCTACTTTGTATATGGTGGTGGTGAATTAAATCTATTTTTTCTCCCCGATTTGTTCTGGTTCTTTGTCCGTCATCTTAAATGGTAGATTATTACCCTCTCTATCCTTAATCTCAAACCTTTTTAGCTGAATTTTCTCTCTCCACATCACTGTTGAAATGGGGGTGGGAGGAGGAGTGAGCTGGAGACCGCGTGGTTTTTTGTCCCAGTCGGCTCTGAACCACGACAGCATGTTACCAAGTGAGGCTAATTTCAAACCAAGAATGTGCTTTAGAAAAACACCTAGAGACAGCAAACAATTTGCTCTCATTCATTGTATTTTTAATACAATGCAGTAAAGGATACATTCTCTTCTTGACACTTGGTCTTAACTCGACTGTAATCTTAATAGGATTATGCAAATACAGCTATGGTCAAAGAACAAAGTTATCTGTTAAGCATGTCAGAGAATTTGTAATCTGACTGTACAGATAGATGCTTAAGCACAGAACCCAGTAAAAACCATAAGTCTTCTCATGGGAACAGAAATTTTGTCTACCTGAAGACACAGCACCAATTCAAATGGTATTTAACCAAAAATTGGCTAATGAGGACATGTTCTTCTGTGGAAGTTCTCTTCAATGAGTCACTAAGTTCTGAGTGTGATGCCTCAGAGATTAGGAAGCTTACTGAAATGACCCTATTTCATTGTCTTCTGGAGTTTTAAATCACCATGTGATGGCCATTATAGCAAAGAATTATTCTATGGTATAACATTCTTGTACAAAAATAGGAAGATTAAACTGAGAACGTCACTTCTCCCTAAAGGTAGGAAAGCATACTGGAAGCAAAAGCATCACCTTCAGATGGCAAAAGCTTGTATGATATACCCAAGGGGCCAACACATAAATTGGTAAGACAGACACGATTTCAAAAAAATCTCTGCCTGCACAGATTCCAGCAGTTGTAATCATTCGCTTATCTTCCATCACAGAAAATGCTGTGGCCATAATGAAGAATGTCAAACACATTTTCCTTCTCGTTAGTCATTACTATTGTATTCCCAATAAGGAGATGACAGTAGAAAAAACCATTCTGTCTTCATTCCATCCACTCACTAGGGAATTATAAAATCATCATTATAAAATCATGAATTATAAAATCATGAACTATAAAATCACCATTTTTACAGCAGTGGAATAGCATCAGTTTATGTGAAAGTGCTCCCTCTTCTAACTGCTTTCTAAATCAAATACATCAGTGTAGACAGAGAACAGAAAGAAATCACTGAGCTGAAAACAGCTACTGGCAAAAGCAATCATATCACTTCTTGAAAATCAAATTAGGTACAAGATCATCTCTCAAACATGCCAAGCCCAACCAAATATTAGCTGTGTGTCTGGCCCTCCATTACCTTCTGAGAAGTCATTTCCTGAACCTCTTTGATGTGATAAGTAACAACATCACTTCCCCAATTAAAACTTATTCCTAGCCAGATGAAACCCTTTATTTCAGGGTGCAACATTGTTCATCACTTCAAGAGCCACAAATGGCTCTTCTTCTTTTGCATTCACTTCTCTGATGTATTTACTGGCAGCAATCACATTCACTCTAAGCTTTCTTTTGCGGATAATGAGCTCAGACCTTCTAGTTCCCACTCAACCTACCTGCTCTTCTCTGTCTTTGTTCAAAATTTCTTGAATATGAGAATGGTGCAGTACTCTGCATGGGATCTCGAGCAATGGCTTCTTCAAAATCTTGCCTCTAAAATGCCTTGCCTGACATTTCCGAGGATGCCAATTGCCCTTTTTCAGTACTACTCATTTCATGTGAATGAACAGTAGGCCTAGGACACTGGAACAGGTTGCCCAGAGAGGTGGTGGAAGCCCCATCCCTGGAAGTTTTTACGACTGGGTTGGATGAGGCGCTGGGCAGCCTGAACTAGTGGCGGATGTCCCTGTCCATGGCGGGAGGGTTGGAACTAGATGATCTTTAAGGTCCCTTCCAATCCTGATAATTCTATGATTCTCTGACTTCTCTTCTTTTGTCACTGCCACATTGTATAATTATGAAATATTTTGTTATTAAGCTTACAGATATCCAACTTCTCAAATCCCACTGTAGTTACTCTACTCTTCAGTCATTAAGTTTTTCCTATACTGTCCTACACTCCTCTGTACTGATGTGACTTTCTGAATGTTTATAACTATTATTTTTTTACCTTCCTATTAAATCTGCCAAGTCACTAATATTATCAGCCGCAAGACCATGAGGAACTCCTGTTGAAATCCCCTGTAATTCACTCTTCCTCACATCCTGATGTGCTTTTCCCTCAGCCAGTTCCCTATGCCACCTTCCTATTCTGATTTTGGTCCTCATCTCCGCAAACATTATGTTTCTCAAACATCAGGATTTCACAAAGTCTAACTGGATTAAAACTTCCAGTTCTCATTTTTCTGAAATATTAGTTATGCAGCCAAGAAAATTGTCATGTAGTCTGATCAAGTCCACCACTGTCAAGTGTAAACTGAATTCCATCCCCTTCTGCCATTTAACTGTGTCTTCAACCACTCTTTCTTTCTAAAGTCATTCTAAAAGCTGTACAGTTCCAAAATCAAATAAGTATTTATTTCTGTAAGATATTTTTACCCCTTTTTCAAATATAGATACACTGTATACTATAAATAACCCAATCACAGAAATCTGCCATAATACAGCAACCTGATAATAAATCTGTCACTGGATTTGGAATTTCAGCTTTCTGAAAACAGAGTCATAATTTCAATTCTCCAAATACTCTGATACGGAAAATATCCAAACTCTGCAAACCAAGCAGATTAAGTTCAAACCAAGCAGATTAAATTCCTTTTGCTATCTCCCTGGTAGTGATAATTTCCCATTTTATACCTTCTTTCCTAGTTCTGCCTGTTCAGTCTGCCCTCCAACTTATCACTCACAGCCTATGTTCAACCTACATGGACAGTTCCTGAAGCCCATGAACTTCTCCAAGCCATCCTTCCCCAGAGGACTTCACAGCCATGGAAAAGGAGAATCTGTGAGCCAGAAAACAAAGATGATCTCCTCCAGCTGTGCTTCTCTCTGACTCCTCAAATGGCGAGGGAAAGAAAACATTTACCATGCATGGGCTAGGTCAGCAAATCTTGTCAACCTCAGACATTGGCATTTGTGTGCACGCTGAAACAACTGATGCTTCACTTGCATTCACAATCATCGGGCTCACCAAAGCAGTGGCCTACTACAGTGAAAAGCAAAGCATATCGTTTACCTACACCACGACCCAGATTTTTTGCAATGGCCTCTTCACTGTACAGCATTTATACAGATAAAGAACAGTTTAGTATTTGTTTTAAATTCCTTAGCAATGCCTAATTCTGCTCAGCCTTAGGGCATGCTGCTGTTTAGGTGAATGCATTAAAATTCCATTTGGGTGAACACTCACACCTTGTTCTGCCACAGCATTGGCTTCTCTAGCTAGATAAAGGAGATTATTTGGGCAGTTCAGAGGAGCAGAAGTCAATAACACTACTACTGTTACTTCTCATCGCTGTGTGTAAGTGAAGGCACCTCCGCAGCCCATACAATGGATAATAGGTAACCATATTATAAAAGTGTCCTTATCCTAATATAATCAATAAGGTTTATCCCACATTGAAGTAACAGATTCAAGTTAAGCCTTTGGAATCAAAACTATAATTCCAACCAGGAACAAAAAGTATAACTGAAAAACTATTTTCTGTGGCTTAAACATTTGCCAAAAGAGGCAAAAGTTTAGCAGAAAGGAGGCACAGATGCTAGGGCACCAGTGCCAGAGGGATCAGAAGAGAAGGGCCATGCTCGTTCTCCAGGACACAGGGCTGAGCTCTGGATTCCAAAACTGCAAAAGCGAGATCTTGCAGGCGAGCAAATTACAGACACATTTGTGTGTTTGCAGCAGTGGGGCTCATCACTGACAGCGCCAACAGGGAGGTGACAGGAAAAGCCAGGCCTAAGCACTGAGATACAGTTACAGTCTTGTAAAGAGAGTCTTGAATGTTTGGGTTCAGGCTTCAGTAAAACATTTCTAAATCGCCTATTTTATTAGTTTGCTTTTCTCTGAGTGTTCCTGGGATTGAGGTAAAAACACTGTCATTCAAAACCCTTTTGAATACTTGGAACCCCTCCAAGATTAAGCTTTCTTTATATACAGTACAAACAAAAGCTGTTTTTATTTGCAGCATAGACAAAGGTTCTTCCTTTCTTCAGCTGATCAGCCTTCATTTCTGCCACATGCTAGAAATGCAATTAAAATATTTTTTCACATGCACTCACTCTCTGGCAGGAGTAACAAGTCAACATACAAAATTGTGCCATTGCTGAGTAATGACAGGATATCAAGTGATTGATATTGGTGCCTGGGACTTCAAGGTAACTGTAATGTGTATTCTAATGCCATATGTTTCAGCATAACAAGCCTTTTCAAGATTATTAATGACTATGGGATTTTTTTAATGATGACTGCTAAATAATAGATGGCATAAAGAACTGAATAATATTTTCTGTTACAGCAAACAAATTTATTCGTGGCTTCATTGTGATTGCATTGGAAATACAGAGAAAAAACAAATATATTTAAATATTCACTCCATTAATTATATGAATTGATACTTGCACAAAATAGTCTTCTAGAGTTAACAGCACAACTAACCGCCAGGAATCCTTTCAGAAAATTGTGGGTTTATGTTATGCCTTTGATTTCTAAAAGAACAGAATAATATTTCTAAGGAAAATGTATGCTCCTCTTGGACAAAGGCATGTACCCTGAGGGACTCTCACAATTCAGAAAGGGCTGATGGAGTTTTCCTCAGCAGCTGAAACATGGAAACCCTGGGGCAAGAACCCCAGGAAACAACTCACATCAAGAACCAAAAGACATCGTCCCATGGATTCTAATGGACTCTTCCATGGACAGAGCTATGCCTATCTCAAGCATAGGGGATGGGGAATTGATGCACAAAGCAGCCCTGGAAGCCATACAGGTGTTCAGCATGGAGCTAAACCTGAAATAATGCTATACTCTACCAGTGAAATGTAGGACTACAGTAGGCGATGCAGCTTCTATTTCAGAGTTGATTCATGTCATGTTGATGAGAAGCAAACAGCGAGCATGCAGCCATGGACACGCCCTGCTTGTTTGCCGTGGTGAAGAAGGTTCGGGGTTTTCTTCTCCCCATTGAGTTCTGCATGCACAAGGCCTGAGGTAACATCTCGACACTGTTCAGCTGCACTCATACAGCTCAAAACTAGCCATCTATTTTTAATCTTGACAGGTGCTCAATCAGAATGGGATAAATACAAGGAAGAGGGGAAAAGCACTGTTGAGCTCAGGAGAGCAGTCATTCAACACCAGTGTTAAGGCAGTGAGACCCAAAACAAACCCAATCCTGGAGAAATTGGTAGAGCACAGATCTCACTATCCTTGTCAGCAATAAAAGTGCCCAAAGGTCTTAGAAAAATGGGGCATCTACTTGTTCATAAACATCTGGAGAAAGAACAGGAAATGTTTCGCACAGACCTCAACTCCTTTCCTCTCCATTCCCCTTTTGCCTGCAGTCTTATCTTATTCTCTCCTGTTTGTCTCTAGCCTAGTATTCTTTCCTTTAGTGAACTTAAAAAAGATAGGCTAATACCTAACTTAACTTTAGTAAGTCAGCTCATTTTCTCTACAAAATGGACAATGCTATTGGTCTAGATACCAAGCTTTATGTCTTACAAAAAGCCAAACGTTTTAAATACCATTAACGGGTATAACTGATTAGTGTCAAATTATAAATAGTGGATTGTCGCGGGTCAGGGTTATGATGCATCATAAGAAAAAAAGCATGTAGACCTCCTTCTCTTTTTATCTCAACATATTCTTGAAGCTAACAAAAATAGGTTAATCAGAAGAAATATAAAAAACATTTGTATGGGTTTAGGATTATGCAGTAAATTATAGTTCAAAGGTAATGGGTTTGTCAGTTCAGTTGTATAAAATTGATAATATGAAACAGCTGCCTTTCAGGGAGTTGTAGAGAGCAATAAGGTCACTCCTGAGCCTCCTCTTCCCCAGGCTGAACAGCCCCTGGCTCTCTTTATGACTTACCCTCTAGTCCCCTAATCACTCTGGTTGCCTTTCTCTGTACCTTCTCCAGCACCTCGATGTCCTTCCTGTACTGGACAGAGCCCAAAACCGCTCACAGTACTCGAGATGTGGCCTCACCAGTACAGGGGCACAATCACTCCCCTGGTCCTACTGGCCACATTACTCCTAATACAGGCCAGGAGGCATGATTAACACCCTCCCATATTGCTCTGATCCTTTTATAACATGATATTTGAGGAAGCAGACTTCAATAGAATCATAGAATGGCCTAGGCTGGAAGGGACCTTAGAGATCATCTAGTCCAACATTCCTGTTGTGGGCAGGGATGCCACCTCTCAACTAGACCAGGCAACACATGGGGACCGAGCAGGAATCGAACTCACGACCTCGGTGTTTGTCATTGTTGTCAGCACCACGCTCAAACCACTGAGCTAACCGGCCCCCCAATAGAAGTGTTATGACTCTGCTTCTGATCTTTCCCAAAGAAGAGACTCCATAAACACTTCGTTAGACAGCACAATAATGTAACATCACAAATGACAGTCACAAAAGGAACAGCAGAGCTAAGACACCTTCTTATGGAGATATATAAAGTCAACAGGTGTTCTGTGGCAGAAATTCAGTACATCCTGCCACAAATACAGGCAATGGTGGGTTTTATTTTTATACTTGCATCAGAATTAAACATACTGAGGTTAACTCATCCCCTCCACTGATACTTGAAAAGATGGAAAGACTTGTAAAAGGACATGCACCTCATTTCTGCACTTGCCCTCTGCACAGGGAATTTTCCAGCATCAGGCATGTGTCACTTTAGCTAACTGCATTCAGAAGTGGTAGATAAAACATATCTGAAGCATTACCTACCAACTTTCTGGTTTCAGTATCACCATGTATTTCTGAGAAGGTGGTTGTCCTTGTGTAAGGTAAGGATTAGCAGAATAACTAGCAACTGAGTATACTTATCACGGGGGTGCACCGTGCACAGCAGTAGCCCTTGCTTTGGGCATCCTGGGAGCAGCCCCCCCTCTGCCAGCAGAGAGGCCTGCTCTCGATGGGGGCTTAACGTGGAAAAAGCTCTCCCATGGAAACAGGGCGTGAAACGCTCCCGACAGTCTCTAGGTTTGGCATCACCTACATCTTGCTGTGACCCTTCCCTCCATTCCTAGGCAGCTGGTTCAAATCCAGATACGCCTAGGGGTACTAAGGGCAATAATTCAGCAAAGCGTGAAAGTTGATGTTTGGCACACTTATTTTTGGGTTTGCATCTCACGAATCTATGCCTACGTGTTCACTTGAATGTGGATTCTAAGTTTTAACTGGTTCCCAGGGGTACAGCAAAACTGAAGGTCTCGTACAAGAAATTATCTTGCATATCTGCATGCCTGAAATCTTCATGGCTAAACCTTTAAACCAACTTATTCTGGGGATAGTAAAAGACAGCACTGTTTGATCAACACAAAATCTTTCAACATGGAATGCTTTTGATAGGGAAGACACTGATAGGGAACATATAAGGAAAAAAAATTATGTCATTTCAGAGAGTCCCTTTCCTGATCATAAGCTCTTATCACGAATTGTCCTCACAGAGCACTGTGTAATTTACTCAGCCAAATTAAAAAGAGGGAGAACATCATGGAAAATTAGAAAGTAAAGTAATTAAATTAGAAAAAGGAATATTCAAGTAATAAACACTCAGAAACTATTAGAGAGCTAACACAAGAAGAGAAAGGAAGAAATTTTTCTATTTAGTTCCAAACAATAAGATTTATGACTCAAGCGATGGAAGAGGCTAGATTACAGCTTGTTTAATAAAGAGAAAGAGGTCATTAAATTGATACCAAACTACTAGCTGAAATGACAAGTTGCCATAACATCAGAACGATTTATAAATTTGCTTTCTCAGTTAAATATACCCCTATATTAAAATGGGTCCAGTTAGAGAGACTGTAACATGAAAAGAAGGAAGCCAAAGGAAAGAAAGGAAAATATTAAAAGGAGAAAAAGTGCATGCCTCGGTATGGAAAAATATTAGGCACGATAGCAAGCCCAGGTGCAGCACATGTAATGGCCCCAGTGGGAATTTTCTCTTAATAGCTAGCAGAAACAGGTCTTGGTCTGTCAGGAGGAGTCAGTGCATCACTGGAGAATGCTCTCCTTCTTCCCCTGCAGGTGAAACAGACCCAAGGATCTCAGCCCAGGCTCCAGAGGACGGGAGCTCTGCTTGCAAAACATCACCAGACAAGAAGTTAGGTGCAGTGAGGCACAGGCTGGTCCAGGACAGAGCTGAATGTCCCCACTCTGATAGGGACAACCATCCACCTGAGGTCAGCCCACGAGTGGGGACAGTGCAGTGTGGGGAGCTTTCCACTGCAGCCACACAGTTATCCCTAGCCTGCAGGTAAGAGAGAGGAGACTTTCGACCTGTCAGGCTTGTCATGTTCACGGCTATAAAAAATAAAAGGATGGACCAAGAGACGTCAGATCAGATCCTGAGCTGCTGCATGGAGATATTGTGAAGGAAGTGACTGAGTTGGTGAAAGGGGTGAGAAAAACACTTCCGCCAGTAGCTTTATAAGATGTGTGTGGGTTAAATATTAGGAGAAAAGCAAGGGAATGCCTTTGAACAGAGAATTAATTCACTTAACTGCAGCTGAAAACTGATGTGAAATGCTGGTCAATTTGAAACATACAAAACTATAACCAAACACTTCTGACAAGTTAAAACTGTCCTAAAGCAAAACATTTTAATGTCCATTTGTAAAAAGTCCAGTGTATTCTTGGAAGAGCAAAACAGATCCAGACGCAAAGTGTTTGTTTTCAAGTTAAGCAAAACGTTTCACTTGGCACCACAAATCATTTTCCCAAAAATATTTCTCTTCAGCAATTGAATTTAAAAAAGCAAAACAAAAATAACCTAATTATTCACACGACTTTAACGAAAAAGGCAAGACTGCAAATGTGTCAGCAGTAGAAGATGAGAGACCTGAATTCAAAGCAATAAGGAGGGGTAGGGATGTGGAATTAATGTGAAGACGAGCTAGCTTTGCCGTAATTCACATCATCTCATTAGGAAGTCATATCCCTTTACCAAAACTGTTTATTTCTGCTTCGTACTTGTCAAGGTAGAGTCTGACATTTAGTGGTCTCTCGTGTATGTAGTGCATAATGATGAAATGATTTACTGAAGATCTGACAGCCTGTCATTCAGACTTAAATATTCTTATTTACACTAAGTTATTCAAAATACAATGGTCAGAAAGAAAAAATAATTATAGAGCCTAGGCGATGGAACAAGAGGTTTGAAAACAGTTCACAGCACATGGCTTTTCATGGACAGGACAAATGAGAAATGTTTTATATAATTTACACTCCTGTTAGTTTTAAAATCACTCTCACAGCTTGACAAGACCAGCTTTCAAAAGCTTCTCACTGTGTAATGGCAAGAGAAATACTGGTTTGACATGTCTGTTAAGCAGAAGAGTAATTCTATAATGATCTTGAGTCCAGCCCTTACAATAAGCGAACATGCACTATAAGTGTTGTTTTCCAAGTAAAGCGTAATTAGAAGAGCAGAAAGAGTGATATTCAAATAATAACCATTCCCTAGAAATACATAAATGGAGAGAATGAACTATGTAAAGGGGAGGGGAATAACAGGGCTGCATCTAACCTCCCAGAAAACACTACAGGAGCACACACATAAGCTTCAGCTTCTAGGAAAGCCTCATTTTTGCTTGCAGTTGTTAGAATAGTAGTAGTTCCACAGCACAAAGCTGTCTCAGACAACTGGATTTATTGAAAGCACTGAGGCTACCTGCATGAGTAAGCCTTTGAAAGAATCATCCGTGTCAAGCACCTCCTAAAATGTCACAAAATGTTACCTTCAAACGTCACAGAGAGGAAACTTGTAATGGCCCCATTAAAAGGCTATTGAGTCTGACAGCTATCATTGGAAGAGATGGTCAGAAAAGTTAGGTGGTACTTGATGTTAGAAATGCTCTCACAGAAATGCCCAGCTCTCCATACTACATCTTTAAAACTCCAGAGGATTACAGTTGTGCACCTTCCCCATGCATGGAGACAGATGTGCCTGGGGTGCACATTTCCAAGAACTGAAACATGTGACTAGAAAACACTATAATGAGCAACAGATGCACAAGTATAACGGGAAATTAAGATGTTCTTTGGGAATATGGGAATAAATGGGGCTTCACGCAATAAACAATCATAATACAACCGCTCATTTATACACAATAGCTTTCAATTATCAAACATTTAAGGAAGAGGTGAACAGCTCAGAGAAAAGCAGAAATCAATACGGATGGACAAAGCGAGGATCCATTGGAGGAATAAGGAGCCTGTGCCCTCTCTTACTGCAAACAAGCCAATCAGAGCAGCGGTAATTGCCCATCATGACGGCTGGGGGTGGACTCACGAATGCTAGCTTTGGCATAGTGAGCATAATCATCTATACTCAGTGGGAAAGAGAAAGTTCCTCTAAACAGCAAACCGGAGCAGGAGGAGAGACTTAGTGTGTCTCTTCAAAGCATCCTCTATAAGAATTCTTCTCTCTGCCCCCACCGATTTTAGATGGAGGCCGGGAAGACTTACCTGTCCTTCACAACTCACCAAACGGTTCATAATAGCTTCAGATTTTCATTTCATCTCAGTCTAAGTTTTGCTGCAATTTTTACATAAATCACAGAAAAGGTTCCTCAATAACCACACTCTGAACCTAGGGGCAAGCAAAGATCAAAATATACTCAGCAACTTTTTCTGTTGGAGACCCTTTTCAGCACAAAACTCTGTGATGATAATGTTGAGTCTGCTGGGTACCCTTAGGTGAGACCTTGGGCCCACCAATGAAGATTTTATTTCACGGATTGCAGCCCCCAGCAACGTTTCCGTTTTCCTCTTCCTGCACCTTGGAGTCAATTCAGCTACAGCTTTCACCTAACCTGGATTCCTCTCCTGTAACACTGACAGCAGCCAGAAATCTCCATACTTCCCCTAGATGCTCTCCCTCACCCTATAAATATAAATAACTTGGTCTCCTTAAAACTAGGTGGTATCCAAGGGTAAATGAGGAAAAAGCAACTCAGGAGGAGAAAGAATGCAAGCAAGCATTACTTAGAAAAATACCAGCATGTCTCAGGAAAGCATCATGTTTTCTGGTTGCTGTGCATCAACCCTCAGATCCCCCTGGCTGTGTTCATGCTGCCACCTTTAAATCTGGATACTGGTCACAGTCCAGCTGCAACAATACACTTCTCCCAAAACAGGCTATAAATTCACTCAGGAGGTAGGAGAAATAAGGCCACTCTGAGTGCTGCATAGACACAGCTAGATCCAAGATGCCAAGAGAATGGTGTTGTGAGGTTCTTGAGGATTATTATCAGTGACTTGGATTACTGGATGCATCTTTTCTCAGTTTATGGATGACATCAAATTTGTGGGAGCAGGAGCTTGGAATACATAGCTCACAGATGTCCCTTCCGACCTAAATTTTTCTGTGATTCTAGGACACACAGGCTAACACAAGAGTTAAGAGGTTCCACTTCTGGTTGTGGTAGTCAGCAGCAGCAGCGCTGCTTTTTCCTGGCAAACTGAAAGTTGGCTAGACAATCTAGGCCTACTCTCTGACTCTTCTTTGCTACGTTACAATCCCATTTCACATAAATACACTAATTGCATGATCCGGGCATGTGGGAAACACTAGTTCTGTGCCTAATGACACTGAGATAATTGGCTGGCATATGGCACCATGAAGGCTGATCCCGGCAGCATCAAAGTGCTATTTGTTACCTCCCAGAACTGGGTGTTGGCAAAGAGTAGCAGCGATTGCTTTCAGAATGCCATTTGTCTAAATAGGAAGCCTTAAGACTCTTCTGGGCATGAAACGTCCACAGCTGCACAACATTTATTCAGTAGGAACACTTTAATCTTTCACAGTCTCTGCTAGACTGAACTATTTGGTATGGATAGTTAAGAGGAGGTGAGCAGCAGCAACAGAGTCTGTAAAGGTGAATAAACAGAGCTGTAGTCAAAATACTTTTATTGGGAGAAAGGAGGGTTCAAGAAAAGTAGTAAATGTAACCCAGCAAAAGCAGTGTTGATGTGCTGGAGTTATATGTTGCAGTGAATCCTCCCAGAGCATATTTGCTGCTCAGAAAGTAATAAGAAATAATTTTAAAAGAAATATTTGGTGTAGTGAAATATGTGAAGAGACTAGTGTAAAATCATCGAGTCTGAATGCAGCGCAGAAGAACGACATGATGTTGACAAAGTATTATATAAACAACCCACCTAAAGTAAACGCATATTATTTGCTGGATATACTGTACTGTATCATTTACAAACAATTTGTCAAAAAAAAAATTGTTTCTTTTGCTACATCGCATTCCAGGAGTTGAGAGAAAAGGAGGAAAAAACATGGATTCAATCATGCCACAATAGAAATATGCCATTTGAATGTGTAATGCAGAATACATGCTAAGCATATTCAGAGGCTCTTCAACATCTCATATTTTCCCAAAACAATATAGACAGACAAGCAAATTTAGAACAGCAGCATATATTGCTTTGCATGATGATTCAGAATGCAGAAGGACTAAGCCCATCTTCAAACCCATTATCTTTTTTTCTCACGGAGCATTATTTTTACAACTCCAGAAAGCATTACCTATTAAGCCCTTTGTTTATCAGTGTTGTTAATTCATTGCATGAATAATGAATATGCATTTTTGTCTGAAAGCAAAACTGAGATAGAAGATTAAATTATGGAAGGAAAATTGCATACTTAAGGTGATGTGAACCTGCCACCACTCTGATCCTCAGGGGTCTTTTTCCCTCCTCTCCTAAGATCTCTAGGGCAGGATCCACACTGAAAAGCTCCCAGCACATTTGCAGGTTGTAAGTCTTTTTGTAGTTACTTCCCCAGCTGCAACAACACCTGTTATCCATGATTAAGCCACCCAAATGACAGCCAACTAGCCCAAGTGCTTCACGCAATACTAGGGACCAGGCGGTGAAGACGCAGAGGTAGCAACCTAAACTGTAGGCAAAAAAGACCCTTGTGACAGAGAAACTTTTCACCCCTTCTGCTCCGGTCAGCAGGGCTACTCTTGAGTAAACATGACTGATGCTCAGCCAGGTTGCCAAGCTGCATGCGTTTACACCCATCTGTCAGAAGGATGTGCTGCCGTCAGGCGTGACGGGAGGATTCTGGGTACAAAAGGCCGATGCCAAGGAGAGAAGGGAACGGGAGGATTCTGGGTACAAAAGGCCGATGCCAAGGAGAGAAGGGAAGGCTGCAGTCCTAACCTTCCCAGTGATGTCCACTCTGCATGACGCTCCTGCTCTGTGCCAGCTCCGCAGTGCCATATGTCTATTTATACTTTATATCCTTTATACCGTGCACCTATTGGCACCTGTATGGCTGATGCATGGGGTGCTGGCATGGAAGTCAAAGATGCCTGGGGTCTCCTGATCAGCTTTATGATCTTCAGGATGTCACTTTATTTCCCCCATGCTGCCAGATAACTTCCTAAAACCCAGGAGAGCCCAAACCAACACATTTGCCTTCCTTTCCCAGATTAGCTTTAAATCTCTCTATAAAGTTGAAATATATTTTCTAGAATATGCCGAGACTGTGAAGTTCAGTCTTTTTCTATATATGGGGGCAGGAGAAGCTCTAGCTCTCTCTGAGGACACCCATCTATCTCTGACTATCTTTCCCTTGCTTTTACCTGATGAAAGGACTCCCTCTGCTCAGTAGAGGGCTTTCCGTAGCTGCATTCAGGAAAAGAACTTTGACAACTACAAATCAGACGGGAGTTTTGAATCATCTCTTTTGAAGAGGCAAACTTTATACAAGAAAAAAAAACACACCCTGTTCACTGCTACAGTATTCGGGACCAGACAAATGACAGACACTGCACATTGACTGGCTTTGGCCAGAGGGATCCACGACCCCCTCCCAACAACAAGCCAAAAGCTTTGCTGATTCACTGTGACACAGAATCCCTCGAGAGAGAAAATCATTCTGTCCAGGAACCATCTATCTGCAGATGGTGGTGCTCCTCGCCCCTCAACTTGGATAGATTGAGCCTGCATTAGTTCTGCACATGCATATTTATGTTTTGTCAGTGGGAAGATAGAGGGGATATAAAAAGAACAGCTTCATGTGAGAAAAAGCTGCCTGCCTGTTTTGACCATGATGTGGTCATTTGTCATTCACTAGATATTACCTACTGCCCAAGGAAAAATATGTCACAAATATGGGAAATTTTCAGAACAAATGTTTGATGCACTTGGATAGAAAGTGAGGATGAAGATAAACCATATGTGTCCATTAAAAATGCACACATCGCGTTATAAAGGATGCTGAAAAATAATCATGAGTCTATCATCTCAGTACCTTACCATTGTTGTGCCTTCAGTGGATACCCAGTAGCACAGCTGCATCTTTATTTTGACATCCACAACTGAAGACATTTCCCAGCAGAAGCAGTAGGACAGAGGATCCATGAGAAGCTTGATGGTTTTCTGCTGAATGTTTTTAAGGAAAAAAGGAACTGGGGTTTTTTCATTGTTCTTCATTTGGTAGATATTGTTTGAGGGCTCTCATGAGATTTTTCTGCCTCTTAATTTTAATGATCACATGTTTTGAGGGGGAAATTAAAAGGCAATACTTCTGTCAGCAAGCATGCCTGACTTTTACCTTAACTGAAAAGGTAGAGTGATATGACTTTGATAAATATTTGTTATAAACTGATAATTATTGCATTAGCATCCTTTTTATATCCATGAAATAAATTGTAAGCATGTCGCCATCACTCAATATTTGCCACCTGAAATGGATAGCTAGAATAGAAGCACAACAATAAAATACGAAACAAACAGCACAAGGTAGAAACAAGTCAAGCAGCCACACAAACAGCCATGAATTAAAAAATTTACCAACATAGCCTGTGTAAATCAGATAAACTGTAACTATTCAACTAAATTAATAGCAAGTTTTTCAATTTACTTGATTAAAACTAGCAGACATGCGTCATGATGATATTTACTGGCTGAAAAGAATGCAGTGCTCAGGCCCGGGTCCTGGCTCGGTTCACAAGATGTGGACAAAAGGGTTCCTCATGCATCTTACCAGAACATACAGTTGAGCCTAAATGTAAACTCCTCTGATAGAGATGATTCCTTCCAGTAATTCAAATATCTTCAAGATATGTAGCTATTCCTGAGAGCAGCTAATTCCCTTTCCCTAGCAGTCAGTGACTGAGTCTACAGTGGCAGTTTTATCTTCAGTGTTTGGAATTCTCAAAACCAGAACTCTAGAATTGGTTTACACCAAAAAGCTGGAAGAGCCATAGGGCAGTGCCTAATGCATAACTCGCACAATGTAAAAATGTCCGAGACTCAATTCTCAGCCAATGTAAACCAGCTAAATTCCACTGAGTTTACCAAGATATTTAGTCCATTTATAGAAGTAAAGGATCTGGAACATCACATCAATTCCTTCTTGTTTGATTGAAACTACTCACTTTCAGCTCTGTCAACTACCTTCAAATATTTAGATGAAGGTTTTCTCTAAGTGCAGAGGAATAGATGGGTGAAGAAGCTGAGTAAGTTATGGACTATTATTTGGTTTCTGCCAACTTAAATCTGGTTCAGTTCACACAGAGGAGGTTGTTTTGATGGTTTCCTAACAGCCCTTCATAAGCCTTAGAAAATTGCCATTCATTTTTTCACTTCTGGTTCTTCTTCTTCAAGACAGGGTCTGTGCTAGAAGGGGAATCTCACTTCCTTCTATGACTGGGTGACCTGCATAATGGATGAGTGGAAGGCTGTGGATGTGGTCTACCTTGATTTCAGCAAAGCCTTTGACACAGTCTCCCACAGCATCCTCCTGGAAAAGCTGGCAGATCACAGCTTGGACAGGTGCACCCTTTGCTGGGTAAAAAACTGGTTGGATGACCGGGCCCAGAGAGTGGTGGTGAATGGTGCTGCATCCAGTTGGCATCTGGTCATGAGTGGACTCCCCCAGGGCTCAGTACTGGGGCCACTCCTGTTTATCAGTGATTTGGACCAAGGGATGGAGTGCACCCTCAGGAAGTTTGCAG